>NC_134690.1:290924266-291224266 GCF_050947455.1 Rhinoderma darwinii | reverse complement strand
CTTTTGCAGAATTTATTAGAATTAGGGCGTGAAAATTAATATCAACATTATTTCCACTAAAATGTAGAATTTTTTCAATTTCACGAAGGATAAAGGAGAAAAAGCACCCCAATATTTGTAAAGCAATTTCTCCCGAGTACAGCTATACCCCACATGTGGTCATAAATGCTTTTTCATTAGAAAGTAATTAACCCTTTCCGGACTGATCCATGTTTTGCTTTTTCTTTTTAATTGTTCCCTCCCCGCTTTCCGAGAGCCATAACTTTTTTATTTTTCTGTCAATAGACCGGTGTGAGGACTTATTTTTTGCGGGACGAGCTGTAGTTTTTATTGGTACAATTTTTTGGTACATACAACTTTTTTAGCACTTTTTATTACATTTTTTGGTAGAGCCAAGGTGACCAAAAAACAGCGGATTTGCAGTTTTCAATTCTTTATTTTTCACGGCGTTCACCGTGCGAGTTCAATAATGGTATATTGCAATAGTTTAGACTTTTATGGACGCAGTGATACCAATTTTGTGTATTTTTTGTAATTTTTTTACATTACTTTAGAGAAAAAATTTGAAAAGGTTGTTTTTTTGGACTTTACATATTTATTTAATTTTTTCCACTGATAATAACTATTTACTTTTGTTTTTACAAATTGTATTAATCCCCATAGGAGACTTGAACCAGCGATCAGTATATTGTCATTTTTACATGCTCCTGTAACAGCGCGATCGCTGTTTCTGACCGTTAGTTCCGGGCAGCGTATGGCACGGGCTCAGTGAGTGAGACGCTCCATACATCACCCCCACACCACGACATGCTATTAAGTCATGGTGCGCGAAAGGTTTAAAGGAAGGGTGTCGCATATATGGACAGTGACAGTGACGTTGGCAGAAGTCCTGGTGTCCCCAGGCAGAGCATCAGCTGATGCTCTGCTCGGGAACTCCTGCGATAGGAAACCCCTGTAGTCACTGACCATATATGGACAGTGACGTCGGGAGCAGGGCTGGAGTCGCCGAGCAGAGCATCAGTTGATGCTCTGCTTGGTGACTCCAGTACTGCTGCCGATGTAACTGTCCATATAAGGACAGTGACGGTGACGATGGCAGAAGTGCTGGAGTCCCCAGGCAGAGCATCAGCTGATGCTCTGCTCAGGTACTCCAGTACTGCTGCCAGTGTCACTGTCCATATATGGACAGTGACGATGGCAGAAGTGTTGGAGTCCCCAGGCAGAGATTCAGCTTATTCTCTACCCGGGGACTCCAGCCATGCTCCCGACATTCCTATATGGTCAGTGACTTTATGGGTTTCCTATCGCTGGAGTTCCCGAGCAGAGCATCAGCTGATGCTCTGCTCAGGAACTCCAGCGATAGGAAACCCCTGAATTCACTGACCAAATAAGGACGTCAGGAGCAAGGGTGGAGTCCCGAGCAAAGCGCTAGCTGATGCTCTGTCGGGGACTCCAGCTATTGGCAATGTGACTGCCCCTTGCGGTCATGTTCTTGATAACACACCAACATGATCAGCACAGGAAGCAAGCCCTCAGTCACGTGGGGCCGTGTTGGTGCATCAGAATTATTAGAAAAGCTCCGGGAACAATTCACAAGATGTGAACCGCACGATTTAGTACAGAATTTGAAATTAAAGTACATTAGTAAGTTACTGCTTTTCACATAAAAATATTATTGCAATCCAATTTTTGGTCCCCAGATAACCCCTTTAACATTGGAAAATGGAAAATAGGTCCAACCCTTACACCAATCCATGGACTAAGAAAAAACAGGGAAACGTTATAGTAGCAGCATATTCAATGCCATCCATATTTGTGTGTCATTCACAGATGTGCCTTCTTAAAAGCTTTAACTCTTAGTTCCCCCAATTGGTGTTTCAGTCTCACATGCCCTGATAAGTACCTCAACCTTTGATCTCCATTAGTGCCTTTGAGAATTATCCAAGAAGTGCCTGTCACAGACAGCCCTATACTTTTTACCATAAATACACCCGTAGTGCTTGCCTTAAATGCCTACAACAGTGCCCGTCTCATGTGCCCTCCTAGTGCCTGCCACAAAGAGCTCAACACTACCTGCCACAGGGAACTTCATAGTACCTGATTCAGAAGACCCCATAGTGCTGGACTCAGAAATGACTAATGTATCTGCCTCAGAAGCCCCCAGGGTTTCTGCCACAGTGCCACCCTCAAACGCCCCTATAGTGTCTACATTATATGCATTCATATGCCTGTCTGAGATGTCCCCAACAGAATCTGACTTAGCTTTCTCTATAGTATCTTCGGAAGATGGCTCCTGTAGTGCCTTGAAGGATGCTCTCATAGTGTCTGCTTCAAATGCCCTCATAGTGTTTGTCACAGATGCCTCCATAGTGCCTGATTTAGATGCCCCCACATTGCTTGCCTTGTATGTCTCCAGAGTACCTGTATCATATGCAACCATAGTTTCTGCATCATATTCCTCAATAGTTTCTGTCACAGATGTCCCTCAGAGTGCCTCAGTCACAGATGCACCTCATAATAACCCATCTCACACTTACTTATCTTCTGCATTGAGACATCAATTAAAAATAAATAAATCAAGAGGAGGACGCTCTTTTGGATTTTCTTTGATTCAGAAATTTGAATTAGTGGAATTAAACAAAATTTGTAAATGGGGTATCAGGAATTTTAACTATATAACCAAAATCAGTACTTGAGGTGTATTTCCAGTGAAAGATAGAAACATAAAAACAGTACGGTACCTTTCCCTTTCAAAGCTCAGTCATTTGCTCTGTAGACCTTTCCTACTTCACAATTCCCTAATATAAAGTTAAATAATGAGCCATATAAGTTCACACACCCAAGAACAAATAAAAGCAAATTCTAGTCTGATTGCATGAACGTATACAACAATAGATGTTGGCTGAAGAGTAGATGGCACCTTTAATAGTCTTTGATCAGTGCCCTCTAACATATTTTTTGCTATTTCCGTGTGCCCTAAGAAAAATATATTTTTTGGCAGAGGCAGACTTTTTCCTGTTCCATTTGTTGTACAATATGAACATAGGAGGGACAGGAAGCCTTTCCTATAATCCTGTACTTTATAATGTAATTAGTTTATTTGGGAAAGACCCAGATGAGCATATCTGATTTGATACAAAAACCAAAAGCAGTTTATCTAGGGAATATATGCTCAAAAGTGATATGAGAGATTTACCTCACATATTGTTTATTTAATGCACAGATATGCTGAGCTGATATTTTAGCACAGATTCCAGGGGATGTTAGTTTTTAAGTATAATAAATCTAAATTCTCCTTAGTAATAGCAGACATTGGCGACGTATTTTTTTTAATGCAACAATATCATCTTCCTGCAGGCAAGACGTGAAAAACTCAATGTCTTTGTTCTGTAGAGGAAGTAAAAGTGTTTCTTTAGAATGTCAAATTTGGCTACATCATAAAAATAACAGTGAGGTGATGTCTAAATCTTCAGTTTATACCCTGAAGGATATTTCTGTGATTCATGTGGGGGTATACAAAGGAAATTAGCTGGCTCATACCTTTTGAAATGCATTAGGCACCTTTGGCATGTTTGGAGTAGTGTATGCAGTGTTCTATAATGTAGATTTTGAAGTATGACTATAGCCTTATCTGCTATGGGAATTGCATAATGAATCCGAGCTGTATTTACTGGTGGTGGCTATAAAATCTATCTATCTATTATAAACCAATCACATCAATGTAATTGTTGTGATACATATAAATTTAAGTGGATAATAGTTATCCTGTCACTGAGCATGAATGGTAGGTACAATGCACTTTGTAAATAGGGGACGCAAGTTGTCCCACTCTCAAACACACTATGATAGCATCAGGTGAATAATTGAGTAGCTCACCACAGGCAATGTAACCCAGAAGCAGTGTTGGCCAGACAGTGCCCTATCTACAGAGTGCCTCCTTATACAGGGCCCAAGCAGAAAACACAATCATATACAGTAACCTGCACGACCCCAGACAATCAGATTTGTTCCCAACATTCACAGTTTTAAATGTGCCTTGAAAACACATCTTTTTAGACAGAGCTATAACATTCCTTAACCTGACTCCTTTTCTTGGCCCCCCTTTTACATTAGTCATCAGAAGCTGACCCCATCATTTAGCATTATCACCCACACCCCTTGCACCCTAATACACACAGATACTGACTGGCAGGGTCGGACTGGCCATCTGGCAGTTCTGGAAAATGCCAGATGGGCCGGTGAACAGTGGGCCGCCTGCTGGCCGCCCAAGCAATCACCGTTGGATGGTGCAGTGGTGAACACAAGCACCAACATTACAATAACTGCTGCCTCCTGGTGTTTAAAACCAAATCTTTCCGAGATTTATTGCTGTGTACTCTGCAATGATGGGAAGGAGCACTGCAGAAATTAAGTATAGTGCTTATTGGCCGAGCCACAGCTAATCAGCTCTAGACTTGTTTTCTGCCCTGATGCCTCGCTCATTAGCGCACATCTCTGGCGCCGCAGAGGAAAAGGAGAATCAGTTCCTGCTCAGTCTGTATGCAGTGGCGGATTAAGAAGACCATGGGCCCTGGGCTGTTACCCAAACTTGGGCCCCCCTTCTCCACCACCACCCTGCCGCGCCGTACCTATTGCTAACACTACCTAAACACTAGTACACAAAGTAGGCACATTATGCACAAAGTACACACAGTACACAAAGTACGCACATTATGCACAAAGTACGCACATTATGCACAAAGTACGCACATTATGCACAAAGTACACAAAGTAGGCACATTATGCACAAAGTACGCACAGTACACAAAGTACCACATTATGCACAAAGTACGCACATTATGCACAAAGTACGCACATTATGCAAAAAGTACACAAAGTAGGCACATTATGCACAAAGTACGCACAGTACACAAAGTACCACATTATGCAAAAAGTATGCACATTATGCACAAAGTACGCACATTATGCACAAAGTAGGCACATTATGCACAAAGTACGCACAGTACACAAAGTACCACATTATGCACAAAGTACGCACATTATGCACAAAGTACCACATTATGCACAAAGTACGCACATTATGCACAAAGTACGCACATTATGCACAAAGTACACAAAGTAGGCACATTATGCACAAAGTACGCACATTATGCACAAAGTACACAAAGTAGGCACATTATGCACAAAGTACGCACAGTACACAAAGTACCACATTATGCACAAAGTACGCACATTATGCACAAAGTACGCACATTATGCACAAAGTACGCACAAAGTACGCACACTACACACATTATGCACAAAGTACGCACATTACACACATTATGCACAAAGTACGCACAGTACAAAGTACGCACATTATGCACAAAGTACGCACAGTACACAAAGTACACACATTATGCACAAAGTACACAAAGTAGGCACATTATACACAAAGTATGCATAGTACACAAAGTACACACGAGTATGCACATTATACACAAAGTACACCTTGTAAACACATGAATATGGACATTAATCATACATGAATATGGACATTAAACACACATGAATATGGACATTAAACATACATGAATATGGACATTAAACATACATGAATATGGACATTAAACATACATGAATATGGACATTAAACATACATGAATATGGACATTAAACATACATGAATATGGACATTAAACACACATGCACTTACCTTTTATGTCTTCACTGCAGCTCTTCTCCTGCTCACAGCACAGAGCCCGCCGACAGTCTCCCCTCCTTCATGTCCCGACAGCTAGCAGCAGAGGAGAGATGTTTAGAGCAGGGAAGGGGGGCTGGAGGGGGAGCTTCTAAAGCAGCACAGACCACGGCTGCTAAGTAGAAGCGAAGCTCCCCTCGCCTGACAGGTGCGGTCCTGGCACCGGGGCTCCCTCCGGTGCTAGCGACGCCACTGGGCATGAGGGGGTTCGGGCGGTCATGGGCCCCCTGGGAGCCTTGGGACCCCTGGGAGCCTTGGGCCCCGGGCGGCTGCCCGAAACGCCCTAATGATAATCCGCCACTGTCTGTATGTACAAATCATACCTGGTTGGCTGAGCATTAGCCAATCAGTGATGGGCTTGCTCTTTCTACCTGCCCCATAGCACAATTTAGTCTTGCTGCCGAGAAGAAGGAGACTTCAGCCACTGACAGGTATGTTGATGATGGCTGTAGCGCCAGCAGGTTTATTTCTTTATCTGCTTCAGCTTCATGTAAGCTGCCAGCAGACTTCTACAATGAGGGGGGTAGGGGGGCATAAGTGAGTGTAAAGGACATGGGTGATGCACACAGTCTGTAAGCAACCTGCTTGTGGGAGGGGAGGGGGTCCAGATACTGTAGATAGGAGGTGCTATAGGGTTAAAAGGGTGAGCATCAGGTTATGGTTAATTTGGGCCACAGATGGGTAGAGCTTTGTAAAAGGAACGTGGCTTCATGGGCACATGTACGGGACTTAGTGGTGGAGGGGGCATCTCAGGTATAGATGTATATGTACTGCCAGCATCCTGCATGCCAGTGCCCAAGAATCAGCAGTCTACAAAAGAAAGCAGGTAAATATAGCAATGTCAGTGAAGTGTTGGATTAATTTTTGTGTTGTGACTGGTTGATGTAGTGTTAACATTTTATGTCAATTGTATGAGTAAAATAGGCAATTTGTGTGAGTTTTGTGTCTTCTTCTAATGTATTAGTGGAATTTGTGTGCGTGTTGTTGTCAATGTGAGTGTGAGTTGTATGTGTGGTATAGGTCTAGTGTGTAAGTGTTATGTGAGGTATGTGTTTAGCATTTGTGTGGTGTGTGCGGTATGTGGCTAGTGTAAGTAGTGTGTGCGGTATGTGTCTAGTGTGTGGTACGTGTCTAGTGTGTGAGTGTTATGTGTCTAGTATGTGAGTGGTGTGTGCAGCATCTGTGCCAGTTGTGAGTAGTGCGTGTTCAACATGTGTCCTTGGTGTGGGTAGACAACGTGCGGAATATGTCTTAGGTGTGAGTGGCGAGAGTGGAGGATATATCCTAGGTGTGAGTGGTGCATGTGCGGCATATGTCCTAGGTGTGAGGGGGAGATGTATTCTAGGTGTAAGGGGTGTGCGTGCACATGTGTCCTTATGTGTGCGTGATGTGCATGCGCATGAGTCATTAGTGTAAGTATGTATCCTAGGTGTGAGTGGTGTGCGTGCGCATCTGTCCTAGGTGTGAGTGGTGTGCATGCACATGTGTCCTAGGTGTGAGTGGCATGGATGCAGCATGTGTCCAGTTTGTGGGTTGCATCTGTGCGTCATGTGTCCAGCATGTGAGTGTGTGTGTGTGTGTGTGTGTGTGTGTGTATATGGCTGAATATAAAATTGAAATCATACTATTTAGTTACAGTAGGGTGATATTTTATCATTGTATAATGGTATAATTTACAATCTTTATAAGTCACTATTAGGCCATGATCACGCAATCAAGATTCAATTAGGTCAAAGTCCTGATTCAACACCTAAATCCCTTACAAATCCACTAACATTCTGCATCCATTACAAGTGAATGGGCTATTTTATACCCCATTCCCATGCAGCGGAAATAAATCTGCTTGAATTTTTTTCCCCTCTGCAAAAAAAATCCTCTAGAATAATGAGCATGTTCATTATTCTCGTCGAAAAGCAGTGGATTCGTTAGAATTATTCCTCTTTTCATTTAAACCTATTTTAATAAATCTCCCCATGTCTTGTTTAGATGTGTCATGTCTGTGGCTTTGTGCCGTCAGGTTCACTCTCCCCCTGATGGCCGCAGCCATGGGTCTGCAAGCGCTGGCCCCAGTCTCCTCCTGAGGAGACGCCAGCGTTCACTTCCATTCACCTCCACTCATCACGCTCGTGCCCGCTCTTAAATGGGCAGCGCGTGCACCGGACTTTAAAGTTTTAATCAGCCCATGAGTTACCTGGACTATAAGAGGGGCCCAGCCCCTTGCTTCGATGCCTGAGCATTTTTTGTCATATCCTAGTTTGTCTAAGCAAATGGTCTCCTAGTGTTTTCCAGTTCCAGTGTTCCCTGTTCCTGTATCCCGTATCCTGTATCCCGTGCTATCCAGTTCTAGTGCTGTGCTGTATCTACACCTGTCCTGCTGCTCCACGCCTGTCGTCTCAGCCGACCCTGCCTTGCTACTGTCCGAGCTGCCACAGGTACCTTATACGAACTGTGAACTGTGACATGCACCCTGTTGGCCAGCTGCCATACCGCCAAGGTATGGTCCAATGGGTTCACGAACCCAACGTGACAGTACGCTCTGGCCATGGACCCCGCTGGTCGATCCAAGACCGTGACGACGTCACAAGAGATGCGGGCAGATATGCTAGACCTCCGGTCACGACAGGACCAACTCCTCCAGGCCTTGAACATTCTCGCACGTCGGCATGAGGCACGAGCTGCCATTCCTCCTACTATACCTCCTGGCAGTACTGTTCCTCAGACTACACCTCCTAGCAGTGTTGATCCTAGTTTTTCTTTGCCACTTCCTGACTGCTATGATGGAGACGCAAGTACCTGTCGTGGATTTTTGAACCAGTGCCAGATCCACTTCAGCCTGTATTCAAGAGCATTTTTGCCTGATGGAGCAAGGGTCGCTTTCATCATCTCTCTTCTTACTGTCAAGGCCCTTGTATGGGCGAACACTATCTGGGATAGACAAGAACCAGAGACCCGTGACTTCTAGGGGTTCCCCTGGACATTTCGCACAGTGTTTGAGGAGCCTGGACGAGTCTCCTCTGCATTGGCTTCCTTGCTGAACCTACGCCAAGGAGACATCTCTCTGGGCGAGTACACCATCCACTTCCGCACCCTGGCAGGAGAACTGTTGTGGAACAATGAGGCCCTGGTTGCTACATTCTGGCATGGACTGTCTCCTAAAATTAAACACGAACTTGCCACTCGAGAGCTGCCGTCTACCCTGGATGATCTCATCCTTCTGGCTTCCCGGATTGATAGAAGGCTCCGAGAATGGCTTGTCAGGAGGGAGGTCTTCCTAGTCTAGTCTATCTACCCAGGAGAGAAAACGCAGACGCACTTCGAGACTCTGTCTTTATTGCGGGCCCCGGAGGCCATCTTGTGCGTCTGTGTCCCCAAAAGCCCCAAAGCCTAGGGTTGGTAGGAAAGACAACCGTGGGCAAAGAAGGGCTCCCGTCTAAGTTGTCCATACCCGTGACCATAATGTCCGATGAGAAAATTACCCACTACTCCTCTGGAGAGACCATTGATGGTTGCATCGGTAAATGGACTACCTCTGCCAGACCCAGTTATAGCTGTGACCAAGCCGCTTAGGCTCCAAGTAGGGGCTCTCCACTCCGAACTTCTATCTTTCTATGTCCTATCCAGGGCCGTTAACCCCGTGCTGCTGAGCCTGCCTTGGCTCCGACTACATGCTTTAGTCCTGTACTGGAACTCTGGAGAGGTTCTCCAGTGGGGCCCCGAGTGTTACAGCCGATGCCTGGTGCAGATTTGTTCGGCTCAGCCTCCTCTGCCTCGGTCATTGGCAGGATTGCCTGGTCATTATGCTGCATTTTCGGACGTCTTCAGCAAAAGGGAGGTGGAGAAACTGCCCCCACACCGGGCGTATGACTGTCCTATCGTGCTGATCCCCGGTGCATCCCTTCCCCGTGGTAGGATATATCCTCTCTCCTTGCCAGAGACTCTGTCCATGTCCGCCTATGTTAAGGAGAACTTGGAGAGGGGCTTCATACGGAAGTCTGCCTCGCCGGCAGGAGCCTAGTACTTCTTTGTCAAAAAAAAAGGATGGCTCCCTGCGTCCTTGTATTAACTACTGGGGTCTCAACCAAATCACGGTGAAGAATAAATATCTGTTGCCGCTGATCTCTGAGTTATTTGATCGTATACGTGGTGCCAAGATTTTTTCAAAACCTAATCCGGATTCGCCGGGGTGAAGAATGGAAGACTGCATTTAACACCCATGATGGACACTATGAGTATCTAGTAATGCCCTTCGGCCTGTATAATGCTCCCGCGGTCTTCCAGGAGTTCGTTAATTACATTTTCATGACCTCCTCTATGTTTGTGTTGTGGTCTATCTTGATGACATCTTGATTTTTTTCTCCAGATCCTGTGACTCATCAGAGACATGTCAGTCAAGTTTTGCTGCGGTTAAGAGAGAATCGTTTGTACGCTAAGTTGGAGTAGTGCGTGTTTGAAAAGGATGCTGTGCCCTTCCTCGGCTACATTGTCTCGAATAGAGGTCTCAAGATGAATCCTGAAAAGGTAAAGTCCGTTATGGAATTGCCACGAACTCAAGGCTGGAGGGCCATACAGCGCTTTCTGGGATTCGCTAATTTTTACAGACAGTTTATTCCAAACTTCTCCACACTGACATCTCCTATCTCTGACCTCACTAGGAAGGGCATGAACGCCAAGGTGTGGACTCCTGAGGCAGAGTCTGCATTCAATAGCCTTAAAAGTGCCTTCACGTCAGCTTCTATCCTCCATCATCCAGACATTTCTCTACAGTTCTCGATGGAGGTGGACGCATCCTCTGTCGGTGCTGGTGCACTCCTGTATAAGTGAGGTTCAAAGTCTATGGTATGTGGATATTTCTCTAAGCTATTCTCTTCAGCAGAATGCAACTACTCGATTGGGGATCGAGAGTTACTGGCCATCAAGTTGGCCCTGGAGGAGTGGAGACATCTACTAGAGGGCGCAGCTCATCCCATCCTGATTTTTATGGACCACAAGAACCTTACCTATCTCCAGAAGGTCCAACGGCTGAATCCTCGTCAGGCCAGGTGGTCGCTGTTCTTTACCAGGTTGCAGTTTGAGCTCTATTATCGCCCGGCCGACAAGAATGTGAGGGCCGAAGCCTTGTCCAGGTCTTTCGAGACTGAGGACATCATGGAGATGCCACAGAACATTATTGATCCATCTTGCATTGTCTCTTTCAATCCCCTGCAAGTTGGGGACATTCCTCCAGGGAGGACTTTTGTGCGCCTGGCTGACTGAGGGAGAATCCTCCTCTGGGGACACTCCTCTAGACTGGCAGGTCACGCGGGGGCCCGTAAGACCCGAGATCTGATTGCCCATCATTTCTGGTGGCCCATGCTGCCCAAGGACATTTTGGACTTTGTTTCGTCTTGCTCAGTGTGTGCAGCTAACAAGGTCGCTCACTCCAGACCTGCTGGCCTGCTCCAGCCATTGCTTGTGCCCGATGCTCCCTGGCAGCATATAGCTATGTAATTTATCACTGACCTGCCTCTCTCTGGTGGTTGTAGTACTGTCTGGGTGGTGGTGGATCGATTTTTGAAGATGTACCACTTCGTTCCTCTGACCGGTCTTCCTTCTGCTCCTCTATTGGCCAAGCTGTTCATCCAACACATCTTCCGCCTGCACGGCTTGCCGCAGCATATTGTGTCTGATCGGGGGGTTCAGTTCACCTCGAAGTTCTGGAGAGCCCTCTGCGGACTCCTAGGTGTAAAGTTGGACTTTTCCTTGGCCTACCATCCTTAGTCCAATGGTCAGGTCGAGAGGATTAATCAGATCTTGGAGAACTACTTACGCCACTTTATCGCCAAGCAGCATGATGACTTGGTGCAGTTGCTTCCATGGGCTGAATTCTCATACAACAATCACACCAGCGAGTCCACACAGAAGACATCGTTCTTCATTGTCTACGGCCAACACCCACAAATTCCTCTCCCGATGCCTGATACGTCCGAGGTACCAGCTGCTGACATGGCTTTTAGGGACTTTCTGCAGATCTGGCAGCAGACTCGATCCTCCATCCTGCTGGCGGTCGACCGCATGAAACGGAAGGTGGACACAAGGAGAAGAGAACCTCCTCAGTTTCTTCCTGGCACGAAGGTGTGGCTGTCCTCCAGGAATATTCGACTGAGGGTGCCGTCGTACAAATTTGCTCCCAGGTTCCTCGGTCCCTTCGAGATCCTAAAGCAGATCAACCCTGTCGCCTACAAGCTTCGGCTGCCTGCTACACTCAGGATACCCAACTCCTTCCATGTCCCTCTCCTGAAACCAGTGGTTCTGAACCGCTTTACCAAGACTCCTAGCCCTGCGGTTGCCTCCTGCGGCCCATCAGACACCTTCGAAGTTAAGGAGATCTTGGACACCAAGAGAGTGAGAGGAAAGACTTTTTATTTGGTGGATTGGAGTGGGTTAGGTCCTGAAGAAAAGTCCTGGGAGCCAGAGGAGAACCTCAATGCGCCTACCCTTCTGAAGAAGTTTCTCGCTCGCTCTGGCCCCAAGAAGAGGGGGCGCAAGAGGGGGATACTGTCATGTCCGTGGCTGCGGGCCGTCATGTTCACTCTCCCCCGGAGACGCCAGCGCTCACTTACACTCACCTCGGCCGGGTCCCGTAGGGCGCGCGCGCACGCGGACTTTGATGTTTTAATCAGCCCATGAGTGCCCTGGACTATAAGAGGGGCCCAGCCCCTTGCTTCGATGCCTGAGCGTTGTTTGTCATATCCTAGTTTGTCTAAGCAAATGGTCTCCTAGTGTTTTCCAATTCCTCTTTTCATTTAAACCTATTTTAATAAATCTCCCCATGTCTTGTTTATCTGTGTCATGTCCGTGGCTGCGTGCCGTCAGGTTCACTCTCCCCCTGATGGCCGCAGCCATGGGTCTGCGAGCGCTGGCCCCAGTCTCCTCCTGAGGAGACGCCAGCACTCACTTCCACTCACCTCCACTCACCACGCTCGTGCCCGCTCTTAAATGGGCAGCGCGTGCACCGGACTTTAATGTTTTAATCAGCCCATGAGTTACCTGGACTATAAGAGGGGCCCAGCCCCTTGCTTTGATGCCTGAGCTTTTTTTGTCATATCCTAGTTTGTCTAAGCAAATGATCTCCTAGTGTTTTCCAGTTCCAGTGTTCCTGTATCCCGTATCCTGTATCCCGTGCTATCCTGTTCTAGTGCCGTGCTGTGCTGTAGTCGTGCTGTGCTGTATCTACACCTGTCCTGCTGCTCCAGGCCTGATGTCTACCTGCTGCCTAGTCCCAGCCGACCCTGCCTTGCTACTGTCCGAGCTGCCACAGGTACCTTATACAAACTGTGAACTGTAACCTGCACCCTGTTGGCCAGCTGCCATACCGCCAAGGCGGTATGGTTCAGTGGGTCCACAAACCTAATGTGACAAGCTGAAAGGTGGTCCCATGTACTAAAGCCCAACACTGGTGGCTGTGTATGGCCTACGGTGGGCCTGTGTGCTTAAAAATGTCACGGCTGATTTTAAGCCCAGTCCGGCCCTGCTGGCTGGTGACCGGCTCATGCAGCTTTATGTATACTACCCTATGTTTATAAAAGATGGCTGGACCATTGTACTTAACAAACACTTTTTACATTTTGTGTCTCCCTTATTTCCTCATAGATTGTAAGCTCTTGCGAGCAGGGTCCTCACTCCTCTTGTTTGAATCATCAATTCGTTTTGTCACTATATAATGTCTGATATTGTCTATACATGTTAATTGTAAATTGCTACGGAATATGTTGGCACCATATAAACAAAGATTATTAATATTATTATTATTATTCTCTATGCAGAGAATCATAGTTAATGCTGTATAAAGTCGAGCTGACGGCAGCTTCGGAAATATAGCTGATGCAGCCTGTTCAGCTGTACAAGTGCCCAGAGGTAGAAGGGGGCTCACTGTGGCTACACAGGGATTTTTAACACAAGTAACCTGCTTTCCCCACCCCCTCTCTTTGATTACACTCTCCACAGGGACGTTTTTATTAACCCTTTCGCTGTCCATGACTACCAGAGATTATATCATTAAAGAGGCTCTGTCACCAGATTTTGCAACCCCTATCTGCTATTGCAGCAGATCGGCGCTGCAATGTAAATTACAGTAACGTTTTTATTTTTAAAAAACGAGCATTTTTGGCCAAGTTATGACCATTTTCGTATTTATGCAAATGAGGCTTGCAAAAGTACAACTGGGCGTGTTGAAAAGTAAAAGTACAACTGGGCGTGTATTATGTGCGTACATCGGGGCGTGTTTACTACTTTTACTAGCTGGGCGTTGTGTATAGAAGTGTCATCCACTTCTCTTCAGAACGCCCAGCTTCTGGCAGTGCAGCACTGTGACGTCACTCACAGGTCCTGCATTGTGTCGGCACCAGAGGCTACAGATGATTCTGCAGTAGCATCGGCGTTTGCAGGTAAGTCGATGTAGCTACTTACCTGCAAATGCTGATGCTGCTGCAGAATCAAGTGTAGCCTCTGGTGCCGACACGATGCAGGACCTGTGAGTGACGTCACAGATCTGCACTGCCAGAAGCTGGGTGTTGTGAAGAGAAGTGGATGACACTTCTATACACAACGCCCAGCTAGTAATAGTAGTAAACACGCCCCGATGTACGCACATAATACACGCCCAGTTGTACTTTTACTTTTCAACACGCCCAGTTGTACTTTTGCAAGCCTCATTTGCATAAATACGAAAATGGTCATAACTTGGCCAAAAATGCTCGTTTTTAAAAAATAAAAACGTTACTGTAATTTACATTGCAGCGCCGATCACATGCAATAGGAGATAGGGGCTGCAAAATCTGGTGACAGAGCCTCTTTAAATGGTAATCCCTAATTTAAACATATGTATGATACTGACATTAAATATAAACGGTCATCATAATATTATTGTATAGTTATATTTGATATATTTGCTTGGACAATAACTAATATCCCTAAGACTTTCTCAAAAAATATGTGAAAGAGATCATATGAAAATTTGCATTATGTTAAACACTGTAGTTATGTTGAATCAATGCTTAATATGTTTTACAGGTATAAATATACAACATAATTTAAAAAAGAGCAATTTGTATGTCACTTGAGTCAGTTGTGCACTGGAACAAGGACAGCGTGTCTCAGGGGATAATACATATGAAAATCAACTTATCAGGTTAAAGAGCCTTAAAAAATAGGAACCTTGTATTGATATGATCCATAAGAATGTGCTGTAGATATAAGGTTACAAGCATGTACAACCTAGTAAACTCAGTAGCTATGGTATGGATTGTTAAGATTGTTAAAAAAACTTTTTATTGTCAAATTAATTAATTGTCCAGGAATATATACAATCTAATATTTACACCATAAACACACATTCACATAATTAACAAAAATCCCTCAAAGTATATATAATAAGCTGACCCACTAAGACACAAACTGTGTTTATAAACAGATAAATGTTTTACAGCAAAGTGGTTTTAACCCCTTAGCGACCAGCCCATTTTAGGCCCTAATGACCAAGCTATTTTATTCGTTTTTCTATAGTCGCATTCAAAGAGCTATAACTTTTTTATTTTTTCGTCTACATAGCTGTATGAGGACTTGTTTTTTGCGGGATTAGTTTTGCTTTTTAATAGCACCATTTTTGGGTACATATAACTTTTATATTAACTTTTATTAACCTTTATGGGGGGGATTATAAAAAAAATTGAAATTCTGCCATTGTTCTATGCGTTTTTAAATTGACGCCGTTCACTATGCGACGTAAATAACATGTTACCTTTATTCTATGGGTCGGTATGATTACGTCGATACCACATATGTAGAGGTTTTTATGTTTTACGACTTTTGCACAATAAAAACACTTGAACTAAAATTATTTGTTTTTGCATCGTCGCTTTCCAAGAGCTGTAATTTTTTTATTTTTCCATCAATGTAGTGATTTTTTGGGCTTGTTTTCTGCGGGACAAGACGTAGTTTTGAATGGTACTGTTTTGGGGTGCATGGGACTTATTGATTCATTTTTATTATGACTTTTTTGGGGGGCAATGGAAAAAAATTGCAATTTCGCCATTGGTTTTTTGCGTTTTTTTATACGGTGTTCAACATTGCGGTTTAAATTACATATTAACTTTATTAATGGAGTCATTACGGTCGCGGCGATACCACATATGTGTACTTTTTTTTTTTTTTACACTTTTACTAAATAAAACCACTTTTTATGGAAAAAAATGGTTTTATTTATTTTTTTACTGTACTTTTTATTAATAATCTTTATTTCACTTTGATGACTTATTTTATTAGTCCCACTAGGGGACTTTACTGTGCGATCTTCCGATCGCTGCTATAATGCTTTGGTATACTTCCTATACCAGAGCATTATTGCCTGTCAGTGTAAATCTGACAGGCAATCTGTTAGGACGTGCCTCCGGCGCGTCCTAACAGGCATATGTCCAGGGCAGACCTGGGGGCTTTTATCAAGCCCCCGGCTGCCATCACACCCCATCGGAGACCCGCGATTGCATTCGCGGGCCACCGATGGGTGACAGAGGGAGCTCACTCCCTCTGTAAACAAAGTTAAATGCTGCGG
Organism: Rhinoderma darwinii; assembly: GCF_050947455.1. Taxonomy (NCBI): domain Eukaryota; kingdom Metazoa; phylum Chordata; class Amphibia; order Anura; family Rhinodermatidae; genus Rhinoderma; species Rhinoderma darwinii. Next base: position 291,207,941 of record NC_134690.1, on the reverse strand, counting down.
TCGCTATTGACGGCGCCATTTAACGGGTTAAACGGCCGCGATCGAAGTAAACTTCGATCGCGGGCGTTGGAGCAGGAGCTCAGCTGTCATCAGACAGCAGAGCCCCGGCTCCTGCCTGCACGGGAGACCCGTGCAGGACTTAGACTAGGCTGACGTGAAAAGGCGTCAGCCTAGCCTAAGGCCCATTAGTGACCGACGTAAAAAGGTGTATTGGTGGTCACTAAGGGGTTAAATAAAGGCAGGCTCATCCCACCAAAACAATTATGGGACTTACCCCACCAATGCTTGTCATTAGTTGTACATCGATTGTTGTACTGGGTCCTATGTTCACAAAAATTAAAGACTTTGAAATTCAACGGAAAATATAAGCAAGAAATGTTGCCTTATTAATCCATTTTCATTGGTATGTATTCAAAAGAATAAAAAAAGAAGTCAAGACGGAATAGATATGAGATCATAAAAGCACATGTTTTAGAAAAAAAAATGTTATATAGATTCTGTGACTAATCAGCTTTGGTATATTGTGACATATAGACAGGAGTTAAAATGCCCGTTTTTAAAAAGGGTTTCCTTTCTCACCGGAGAACTGAATCCACTAAGCTTCAATCACTTTGGCGCTGGCTAGACAGGAGCGCAGAGTCTAAGGGATCTCGCCGTTCTTCACCCTTATCCCCTGCAAGAAAGTCTGTACCTCTACCAGTTGCATTTCCAGGTCGTGGTACCCAGAATAGTCACCGACTGGTGGCTGATACGCTGTAGCGTAGAAGTTTTTGCAAAGTCAGAAACATAGCCAAGGGTTGTCAACTGAAAAGTGATCAGGATGCAACAAGCAAGAGTCAGGCTGGGAGTCGATACCAGGAAAACCACAAGAACCAGGCAACAAATCTTAGGCCTCATTTACACGAGCGTAATATACGCGCGTGCGACGCGCGTGCTTTTCACGCGTGTCATACGCACCTATATTACTCTATGGGGCAGTGCAGACGATGCGTGAATTTTGCGCAGCGCGAGTGCGTTGCGTAAAACTCACGACATGTTCTAAAATTCTGAGTTTTTCGCGCATCGCGCACCCATTGAAGTCAATGGGTGCGTGAAAACCACGAAGGTCGCACGGAAGCACTTCCGTGCGAACTGCGTGATTCGCGCAAGAGCTGTCAAACTGAAGGTAAACAGAAAAGCACCACCACGTGCTTTTCTATTTACAAACATCCGAACGGAGTGTCTTACACATGAGCGAACGGACCTTTACCGGGTTCGGCCGAACTCGTTTTGAGCTAAACTGTTTCAGCACCCTGGAAAGTGACTTCCGATCCCAATATACGTGAACGTGTAAAAAAAAAAGTTCTGACTTACCGATAACTCCCGGATTCTTCCTCCAGTCTGACCTCCCGGGATGACAATTCAGTCCAAGTGACAGGTGCAGCCAATCACAAGCCAAGCAAAGGCTGCAGCAGTCAGATGGACTGCCGCGTCATCCAGGGAGGTGGGGCCAGATGTCAAGAGAGGCGCGTCACCAAGGGCGCGTCACCAAGGACGCGTCACCAAGGACGCGTCACAAAGGCAACGGCCGGGAAGTTCTCGGTAAGTACGAACCTCTTTTTTTTTCAACAGGTTACTCGATATGGTGATCGGAATGCACTGTCGAGGGTGCTGAAAGAGTTACTGCCGATCAGTTTATAGAAACAAGGAAAAGGGGAGGACCCCTAGTGGTTGGCAGGGATATATTAACAATGAAAAATGAAGTGCCTAGGCACAGAGTCCCAATTTCCCAACCACCGTAGGAATGGTATCGGTTAAAATGTAACTTTTATTAATGTATCAAATGGAGACAAACAACAAACAAGCAAGAGTTAAAAATGTTTACAGAGGACGGCCAATGTGTATCACAAAGGATAGAACAAGTGTATGCAGCACATCGCTGTGCACTGTGTGAGAAACTGATTCGGCAGCTGCAGACTGCCGTAATAGGAATACAGTCCCACACTAGTAGAGGGAATCACTGGACCGTCGGTAAATATTAAAATGGCGATAGCCCCCCCGACATGTTTCGCTGCACAAGCAGCGTCCTCAGGGGATAATTCGGGGCTAATGAGCGCGCGTTTGACTTCCTGCTCTTTATATAGACTAGTGCTCATTACGTGCAATAGCATCATCTCCATCCATAGCCAATCACACAGTCCCACACGACGAGCCTCCAAGCTGCATGAATGACATGGTCAGTAGCCAATCAGATGCCAGACCAACGTCCAGTCAACATGTGCGTCGCGCGCACGCGTGTATCATTCCAGATGAATGATTGTCAGATCGCGGGTGCCCTGCATGTCAGGTGAATGACACCATGAACAACCAATGAGATGCCGTAAGTAAAAGTCCAATCAACGCATGCATAACGCGCATGCGTGTAGTAGTCAAGGCGGATGATAGTGACACTGCCGAGATCCTCCATTCATATCATAAGTAAAGAAGAGAGTAAGGGACTGTATTATAACAGGGCAAAGCAATCAATGGAATAGGATAACAGTGGGGTTATAAACAAGAGGGCATAGCATCAATAAAAGGAGGACGTAAATGCAGCCATTCACCACCAGATGGGAATTATCAATGGGCATAGACAGAGCACATATGTCAATAGACATAGCGGGCAGGGGTACGGAGAGAGCAGGAATAAAAACTTAGGTTGTCTGTCATATTAGTGATATCAGAACGGTGACAATATAGATGTTTCATAAACATTGTAAAATATAAATAGTCATACATCAGCAATTTGTTATAATTCAGAGTCAGTGTATTGTAAACTGTCAAACTGACAGTGATATCATGTTGCAAAAGTATATCTCTGCAAATAGGTATATTTCTATAAGAAGGCCATAAAGGTAAAACCTTCATTTAGACCATTGGGGCTGAGGGAGTTCAGCCTGTATATCCAACGGGCTTCTTCCTGTAAAAGCCTCCTGTCTAGGTTGCCAGCCCTAGGACCCAATTTTACCTGGGTGATGCCCCAAAATTGGAGGACCTTAGGATCTCCCTCATGGAAGGATCTCACATGTCTAGAGAGGGAAGTATCCTCTTTCATGTTTATAGAACTGACATGTCTCGAGATCCTTCTCCTGAGTTGTTGGATGGTCTTGCCAACATATAATTTGGGGCAAGGGCATCTGGCGGCATAAACAACGCCACTGCTCTGACAGTTAATGAAATGTCTGATGGTAAAATTATGACCGTCTAGGATGTTAGTGAAATGCTTAGTCTTGGGCATATATGTACAGAAGGAACATTTACCACAAGGAAAGGAACCTACAGTAGGAGACGACAGCCACGTATCACGAGGGACAATGGGTCTCGAATAGTGACTCCGTGTAAGGAATTCACGAAGGTTCCTACCACGTCGATAAGTGATATTTGGAGTATTTGAGATGACATCTGTTAGATCTGGATCCGACTGTAGAATTGCCCAGTGCTTTGTTAGGATTTTGGAGATCTGAGAGGAACAAACATCGAAGTTTCCTATACATCTAATGGTGGAGTTGTCATGTTTTTCCACTATATTCGTTTTCTTTCCATAGAGTAGTTCTTCTCTTGGGGTAGCTCTAGCTCTTGCATAAGCTCGATGTAGGGTTTTCTTAGGGTAACCTCTTGCCAAAAATTTATGAAAAAGGGCATCACACTCTAACTTAAAAGTGTTTTCCTCAGAGCAGTTCCTTCTGGCCCTAAGATATTGTCCGATTGGTATTCCCTTCTTGAGAGATGGTGGATGGAAGCTATCATAATGTAGAAAACCATTGGTAGCGGTCTCTTTTCTAAAGATGTTTGTGTGGACACCACCACCAGAATCCAGAGAGATCTGAAGATAAAGGAAATCAATAGTGTTTTTATTAATGTGGTGAGTGAATTTCATGCCGATGTCATTGTGATTGAGTAAATCCATGAAATCAAGAAAAAGTGTAGTGTCACCATCCCAGAAAATAAGTATATCATCGATATACCTCCCCCAGAATAGTATGTGACAAGTGAAAAAAAGTAAGTCCTCATTAAAAATTAAAGTGTCTTCCCACCACCCCAAAAATAAATTTGCATAGGTGGGTGCACAAACTGTGCCCATAGCAGTGCCTTTAACCTGATGGTAAAATTTGCCATCAAATAAGAAATAATTATGAGTGAGTAGAAATTTGAGAAGAGAAAGTATCAGAGTGTTATGTGCCTGAAATTGTATCCCTTTAGTGTTCAAAAAATATTGTACAGCTTTCAAACCCAAATCGTGCTTAATATTAGTGTAAAGTGATTCTACATCAACAGTGGCGACTAAAGTCGTGTCAGTGACATTGATCCCCTGGATTCTGGTGAGGGTGTCCTTTGTGTCCCTCAAGAAGGAAGGTAGAGCCTTGACAAAAGGTGCCAACATTTCATCGACGTATGTACTGATGCCCTGTGTAAGATTATCGTTTCCAGAAACTATGGGTCTCCCAGGCACTGGTCTAGTATTTTTATGAATCTTCGGGAGTGCATAAAAAGTTGAGATGGTAGGGGTGGGATTGTACAGAAACTTGAATTCGTCCAAAGTAATGAGTTCCCTGGATTTTGCATCATCCAATAAAGAGCGTAATTCAGATGTAAAAAGATTAGTAGGGTTCTTCTCTAAGATGGTATATGTGGATCTATCATCTAGTAATTTATATACCATGGATGTATAATATGAACGATCCATGATCACGATGTTACCACCCTTATCTGAGGATTTTATGATAATTTCGTTGTTGTTACATAATGTATCTAATGCATTCTGTTCCATTTTATTAAGGTTGTTATTGGTCCCATGTTTTGTAGCCTTTAGTTTCCCCAATTCAGAACTTACTAATTTGACAAAAATGTCAATGTGTGCATATTGTGCAAAGGGAGGGGTCATCCTTGATCTGGGACGTAAGGAAGAGAAAGGACCAGTAGCTGAACTGATTCTATATTCATTTTCCTCAGAAAGGGCCTCAAGGGCTTGTAGAGTCCTACGTTCGTTGGAATCCATTGGGTGTCCATCATTAATCTTGGTCTTAAAATATTTATGTAATGCCAGCTGTCCTGGCAAAAAGATGAATATCCTTGACCCAGGAGAACTCATCAAAAGCGAAAGTGGGGGTGTAAGAGAGACCTTTGCGTAGAAGTGTCTCTTGATGATGACTTAATTGCAAGGAGGAAAGGTTGCAGATCTGTAAATCGTCTGAAGTGTAATTAGCTTGTTGTGCTATTTGGGCTGGCTCCAAGGAGTATGGTGTATCCCTAAAAAAGGGAAAGCATTCGGAGGACCGCTCATCAAAGAGCTTGTAGCGGATGTGGATATAGGATTTCTCCCTAAAACATCCACACTTGAAATGGTACCCATAGTAGTTGGGGTTGATGGTATATTCGTGGTCATGGTCGTAAAGGAGGGACGAACCAAAGAGGATGCTGATGATGTAAAAGAGGTAGGACGTGGTCCACTGTGAGTAGAGCATGATGCTGTAAATTTTTGAGACACAGCCCCGAATTATCCCCTGAGGACGCTGCTTGTGCAGCGAAACATGTCGGGGGGGCTATCGCCATTTTAATATTTACCGACGGTCCAGTGATTCCCTCTACTAGTGTGGGACTGTATTCCTATTACGGCAGTCTGCAGCTGCCGAATCAGTTTCTCACACAGTGCACAGCGATGTGCTGCATACACTTGTTCTATCCTTTGTGATACACATTGGCCGTCCTCTGTAAACATTTTTAACTCTTGCTTGTTTGTTGTTTGTCTCCATTTGATACATTAATAAAAGTTACATTTTAACCGATACCATTCCTACGGTGGTTGGGAAATTGGGACTCTGTGCCTAGGCACTTCATTTTTCATTGTTAATATATCCCTGCCAACCACTAGGGGTCCTCCCCTTTTCCTTGTTTCTCTATGTTGAATCTGGGTTAATCACCCGTATATCTGACCCCTGTTACATGGTACTTTACTAATGGTACTTTACTAGTGATATACATCGGCAGTTATTTCAGTTATCTTTAGAGATATTTCTATTTAATCTTCTTCCTGTTATGGCCAGTTTCCTGTCTAGGAAATTGAATCCTGATGATTTATCATTGGATGCAGCATTTGTCTTCTCCACTGAGAATATACCCTTGAATAAGTGTGATGTGCAAACGGCATTTAGAGATTTACAGAAAACGTATAAGCAATATGTCCGTTCCTGTTGGGAAGTAACGAGTCTAGAAACATACATTCAACAGAAAATCATCTATAGGGGTTTGCGTATTAACATTATTCCAAACTCATATCGCAATGACAACACCTTCACTAAGGGCTGGGAGCAGATATTGACTGACTGTTCATCACGCATGTTACATTATTTGTTAGAATTTGAAAAAAGAGACCTTAATAAAATAAGTATACAATTGGAGAAGGAAATTGCGGATGTACAAATATTCAGCTCGGAGCCTGAATTCATTGATTGTGAATTCAAATTACAAAAAAATATAGAACATTTACAGAAAGAGATAAAGGAAAGAAAACATCGTAAATATATACGTGATCGTAGAGACTTTGACACAGGACAGGTATATACTTATCGCTCTCGCACTCCTGCTCCATTTCCCAATCGTGCTCATAGATCTGAGGATATCTCAGAGTCCGACGTGTCTGGGACAGATGATTCCAGACCATCTTCGGATGATACTAGGTTGGGAGCAAAACGTAAAATCAGAGGGAACAAGTATAACCCTTCTAAAAGAACACCTACTGTGTCTCAAAAATTTACAGCATCATGCTCTACTCACAGTGGACCACGTCCTACCTCTTTTACATCATCAGCATCCTCTTTGGTTCGTCCCTCCTTTACGACCATGACCACGAATATACCATCAACCCCAACTACTATGGGTACCATTTCAAGTGTGGATGTTTTAGGGAGAAATCCTATATCCACATCCGCTACAAGCTCTTTGATGAGCGGTCCTCCGAATGCTTTCCCTTTTTTAGGGATACACCATACTCCTTGGAGCCAGCCCAAATAGCACAACAAGCTAATTACACTTCAGACGATTTACAGATCTGCAACCTTTCCTCCTTGCAATTAAGTCATCATCAAGAGACACTTCTACGCAAAGGTCTCTCTTACACCCCCACTTTCGCTTTTGATGAGTTCTCCTGGGTCAAGGATATTCATCTTTTTGCCAGGAAGCTGGCATTACATAAATATTTTAAGACCAAGATTAATGATGGACACCCAATGGATTCCAACGAACGTAGGACTCTACAAGCCCTTGAGGCCCTTTCTGAGGAAAATGAATATAGAATCAGTTCAGCTACTGGTCCTTTCTCTTCCTTACGTCCCAGATCAAGGATGACCCCTCCCTTTGCACAATATGCACACATTGACATTTTTGTCAAATTAGTAAGTTCTGAATTGGGGAAACTAAAGGCTGAAAAAACATGGGACCAATAACAACCTTAATAAAATGGAACAGAATGCATTAGATACATTATGTAACAACAACGAAATTATCATAAAATCCTCAGATAAGGGTGGTAACATCGTGATCATGGATCGTTCATATTATACATCCATGGTATATAAATTACTAGATGATAGATCCACATATACCATCTTAGAGAAGAACCCTACTAATCTTTTTACATCTGAATTACGCTCTTTATTGGATGATGCAAAATCCAGGGAACTCATTACTTTGGACGAATTCAAGTTTCTGTACAATCCCACCCCTACCATCTCAACTTTTTATGCACTCCCGAAGATTCATAAAAATACTAGACCAGTGCCTGGGAGACCCATAGTTTCTGGAAACGATAATCTTACACAGGGCATCAGTACATACGTCGATGAAATGTTGGCACCTTTTGTCAAGGCTCTACCTTCCTTCTTGAGGGACACAAAGGACACCCTCACCAGAATCCAGGGGATCAATGTCACTGACACGACTTTAGTCGCCACTGTTGATGTAGAATCACTTTACACTAATATTAAGCACGATTTGGGTTTGAAAGCTGTACAATATTTTTTGAACACTAAAGGGATACAATTTCAGGCACATAACACTCTGATACTTTCTCTTCTCAAATTTCTACTCACTCATAATTATTTCTTATTTGATGGCAAATTTTACCATCAGGTTAAAGGCACTGCTATGGGCACAGTTTGTGCACCCACCTATGCAAATTTATTTTTGGGGTGGTGGGAAGACACTTTAATTTTTAATGAGGACTTACTTTTTTTCACTTGTCACATACTATTCTGGGGGAGGTATATCGATGATATACTTATTTTCTGGGATGGTGACACTACACTTTTTCTTGATTTCATGGATTTACTCAATCACAATGACATCGGCATGAAATTCACTCACCACATTAATAAAAACACTATTGATTTCCTTGATCTTCAGATCTCTCTGGATTCTGGTGGTGGTGTCCACACAAACATCTTTAGAAAAGAGACCGCTACCAATGGTTTTCTACATTATGATAGCTTCCATCCACCATCTCTCAAGAAGGGAATACCAATCGGACAATATCTTAGGGCCAGAAGGAACTGCTCTGAGGAAAACACTTTTAAGTTAGAGTGTGATGCCCTTTTTCATAAATTTTTGGCAAGAGGTTACCCTAAGAAAACCCTACATCGAGCTTATGCAAGAGCTAGAGCTACCCCAAGAGAAGAACTACTCTATGGAAAGAAAACGAATATAGTGGAAAAACATGACAACTCCACCATTAGATGTATAGGAAACTTCGATGTTTGTTCCTCTCAGATCTCCAAAATCCTAACAAAGCACTGGGCAATTCTACAGTCGGATCCAGATCTAACAGATGTCATCTCAAATACTCCAAATATCACTTATCGACGTGGTAGGAACCTTCGTGAATTCCTTACACGGAGTCACTATTCGAGACCCATTGTCCCTCGTGATACGTGGCTGTCGTCTCCTACTGTAGGTTCCTTTCCTTGTGGTAAATGTTCCTTCTGTACATATATGCCCAAGACTAAGCATTTCACTAACATCCTAGACGGTCATAATTTTACCATCAGACATTTCATTAACTGTCAGAGCAGTGGCGTTGTTTATGCCGCCAGATGCCCTTGCCCCAAATTATATGTTGGCAAGACCATCCAACAACTCAGGAGAAGGATCTCGAGACATGTCAGTTCTATAAACATGAAAGAGGATACTTCCCTCTCTAGACATGTGAGATCCTTCCATGAGGGAGATCCTAAGGTCCTCCAATTTTGGGGCATCACCCAGGTAAAATTGGGTCCTAGGGCTGGCAACCTAGACAGGAGGCTTTTACAGGAAGAAGCCCGTTGGATATACAGGCTGAACTCCCTCAGCCCCAATGGTCTAAATGAAGGTTTTACCTTTATGGCCTTCTTATAGAAATATACCTATTTGCAGAGATATACTTTTGCAACATGATATCACTGTCAGTTTGACAGTTTACAATACACTGACTCTGAATTATAACAAATTGCTGATGTATGACTATTTATATTTTACAATGTTTATGAAACATCTATATTGTCACCGTTCTGATATCACTAATATGACAGACAACCTAAGTTTTTATTCCTGCTCTCTCCGTACCCCTGCCCGCTATGTCTATTGACATATGTGCTCTGTCTATGCCCATTGATAATTCCCATCTGGTGGTGAATGGCTGCATTTACGTCCTCCTTTTATTGATGCTATGCCCTCTTGTTTATAACCCCACTGTTATCCTATTCCATTGATTGCTTTGCCCTGTTATAATACAGTCCCTTACTCTCTTCTTTACTTATGATATGAATGGAGGATCTCGGCAGTGTCACTATCATCCGCCTTGACTACTACACGCATGCGCGTTATGCATGCGTTGATTGGCCTTTTACTTACGGCATCTCATTGGTTGTTCATGGTGTCATTCACCTGACATGCAGGGCACCCGCGATATGACAATCATTCATCTGGAATGATACACGCGTGCGCGCGACGCACATGTTGACTGGACGTTGGTCTGGCATCTGATTGGCTACTGACCATGTCATTCATGCAGCTTGGAGGCTCGTCGTGTGGGACTGTGTGATTGGCTATGGATGGAGATGATGCTATTGCACGTAATGAGCACTAGTCTATATAAAGAGCAGGAAGTCAAACGCGCGCTCATTAGCCCCGAATTATCCCCTGAGGACGCTGCTTGTGCAGCGAAACATGTCGGGGGGGCTATCGCCATTTTAATATTTACCGACGGTCCAGTGATTCCCTCTACTAGTGTGGGACTGTATTCCTATTACGGCAGTCTGCAGCTGCCGAATCAGTTTCTCACACAGTGCACAGCGATGTGCTGCATACACTTGTTCTATCCTTTGTGATACACATTGGCCGTCCTCTGTAAACATTTTTAACTCTTGCTTGTTTGTTGTTTGTCTCCATTTGATACATTAATAAAAGTTACATTTTAACCGATACCATTCCTACGGTGGTTGGGAAATTGGGACTCTGTGCCTAGGCACTTCATTTTTCATTGTTAATATATCCCTGCCAACCACTAGGGGTCCTCCCCTTTTCCTTGTTTCTCTATGTTGAATCTGGGTTAATCACCCGTATATCTGACCCCTGTTACATGGTACTTTACTAATGGTACTTTACTAGTGATATACATCGGCAGTTATTTCAGTTATCTTTAGAGATATTTCTATTTAATCTTCTTCCTGTTATGGCCAGTTTCCTGTCTAGGAAATTGAATCCTGATGATTTATCATTGGATGCAGCATTTGTCTTCTCCACTGAGAATATACCCTTGAATAAGTGTGATGTGCAAACGGCATTTAGAGATTTACAGAAAACGTATAAGCAATATGTCCGTTCCTGTTGGGAAGTAACGAGTCTAGAAACATACATTCAACAGAAAATCATCTATAGGGGTTTGCGTATTAACATTATTCCAAACTCATATCGCAATGACAACACCTTCACTAAGGGCTGGGAGCAGATATTGACTGACTGTTCATCACGCATGTTACATTATTTGTTAGAATTTGAAAAAAGAGACCTTAATAAAATAAGTATACAATTGGAGAAGGAAATTGCGGATGTACAAATATTCAGCTCGGAGCCTGAATTCATTGATTGTGAATTCAAATTACAAAAAAATATAGAACATTTACAGAAAGAGATAAAGGAAAGAAAACATCGTAAATATATACGTGATCGTAGAGACTTTGACACAGGACAGGTATATACTTATCGCTCTCGCACTCCTGCTCCATTTCCCAATCGTGCTCATAGATCTGAGGATATCTCAGAGTCCGACGTGTCTGGGACAGATGATTCCAGACCATCTTCGGATGATACTAGGTTGGGAGCAAAACGTAAAATCAGAGGGAACAAGTATAACCCTTCTAAAAGAACACCTACTGTGTCTCAAAAATTTACAGCATCATGCTCTACTCACAGTGGACCACGTCCTACCTCTTTTACATCATCAGCATCCTCTTTGGTTCGTCCCTCCTTTACGACCATGACCACGAATATACCATCAACCCCAACTACTATGGGTACCATTTCAAGTGTGGATGTTTTAGGGAGAAATCCTATATCCACATCCGCTACAAGCTCTTTGATGAGCGGTCCTCCGAATGCTTTCCCTTTTTTAGGGATACACCATACTCCTTGGAGCCAGCCCAAATAGCGCAACAAGCTAATTACACTTCAGACGATTTACAGATCTGCAACCTTTCCTCCTTGCAATTAAGTCATCATCAAGAGACACTTCTACGCAAAGGTCTCTCTTACACCCCCACTTTCGCTTTTGATGAGTTCTCCTGGGTCAAGGATATTCATCTTTTTGCCAGGAAGCTGGCATTACATAAATATTTTAAGACCAAGATTAATGATGGACACCCAATGGATTCCAACGAACGTAGGACTCTACAAGCCCTTGAGGCCCTTTCTGAGGAAAATGAATATAGAATCAGTTCAGCTACTGGTCCTTTCTCTTCCTTACGTCCCAGATCAAGGATGACCCCTCCCTTTGCACAATATGCACACATTGACATTTTTGTCAAATTAGTAAGTTCTGAATTGGGGAAACTAAAGGCTGAAAAAACATGGGACCAATAACAACCTTAATAAAATGGAACAGAATGCATTAGATACATTATGTAACAACAACGAAATTATCATAAAATCCTCAGATAAGGGTGGTAACATCGTGATCATGGATCGTTCATATTATACATCCATGGTATATAAATTACTAGATGATAGATCCACATATACCATCTTAGAGAAGAACCCTACTAATCTTTTTACATCTGAATTACGCTCTTTATTGGATGATGCAAAATCCAGGGAACTCATTACTTTGGACGAATTCAAGTTTCTGTACAATCCCACCCCTACCATCTCAACTTTTTATGCACTCCCGAAGATTCATAAAAATACTAGACCAGTGCCTGGGAGACCCATAGTTTCTGGAAACGATAATCTTACACAGGGCATCAGTACATACGTCGATGAAATGTTGGCACCTTTTGTCAAGGCTCTACCTTCCTTCTTGAGGGACACAAAGGACACCCTCACCAGAATCCAGGGGATCAATGTCACTGACACGACTTTAGTCGCCACTGTTGATGTAGAATCACTTTACACTAATATTAAGCACGATTTGGGTTTGAAAGCTGTACAATATTTTTTGAACACTAAAGGGATACAATTTCAGGCACATAACACTCTGATACTTTCTCTTCTCAAATTTCTACTCACTCATAATTATTTCTTATTTGATGGCAAATTTTACCATCAGGTTAAAGGCACTGCTATGGGCACAGTTTGTGCACCCACCTATGCAAATTTATTTTTGGGGTGGTGGGAAGACACTTTAATTTTTAATGAGGACTTACTTTTTTTCACTTGTCACATACTATTCTGGGGGAGGTATATCGATGATATACTTATTTTCTGGGATGGTGACACTACACTTTTTCTTGATTTCATGGATTTACTCAATCACAATGACATCGGCATGAAATTCACTCACCACATTAATAAAAACACTATTGATTTCCTTGATCTTCAGATCTCTCTGGATTCTGGTGGTGGTGTCCACACAAACATCTTTAGAAAAGAGACCGCTACCAATGGTTTTCTACATTATGATAGCTTCCATCCACCATCTCTCAAGAAGGGAATACCAATCGGACAATATCTTAGGGCCAGAAGGAACTGCTCTGAGGAAAACACTTTTAAGTTAGAGTGTGATGCCCTTTTTCATAAATTTTTGGCAAGAGGTTACCCTAAGAAAACCCTACATCGAGCTTATGCAAGAGCTAGAGCTACCCCAAGAGAAGAACTACTCTATGGAAAGAAAACGAATATAGTGGAAAAACATGACAACTCCACCATTAGATGTATAGGAAACTTCGATGTTTGTTCCTCTCAGATCTCCAAAATCCTAACAAAGCACTGGGCAATTCTACAGTCGGATCCAGATCTAACAGATGTCATCTCAAATACTCCAAATATCACTTATCGACGTGGTAGGAACCTTCGTGAATTCCTTACACGGAGTCACTATTCGAGACCCATTGTCCCTCGTGATACGTGGCTGTCGTCTCCTACTGTAGGTTCCTTTCCTTGTGGTAAATGTTCCTTCTGTACATATATGCCCAAGACTAAGCATTTCACTAACATCCTAGACGGTCATAATTTTACCATCAGACATTTCATTAACTGTCAGAGCAGTGGCGTTGTTTATGCCGCCAGATGCCCTTGCCCCAAATTATATGTTGGCAAGACCATCCAACAACTCAGGAGAAGGATCTCGAGACATGTCAGTTCTATAAACATGAAAGAGGATACTTCCCTCTCTAGACATGTGAGATCCTTCCATGAGGGAGATCCTAAGGTCCTCCAATTTTGGGGCATCACCCAGGTAAAATTGGGTCCTAGGGCTGGCAACCTAGACAGGAGGCTTTTACAGGAAGAAGCCCGTTGGATATACAGGCTGAACTCCCTCAGCCCCAATGGTCTAAATGAAGGTTTTACCTTTATGGCCTTCTTATAGAAATATACCTATTTGCAGAGATATACTTTTGCAACATGATATCACTGTCAGTTTGACAGTTTACAATACACTGACTCTGAATTATAACAAATTGCTGATGTATGACTATTTATATTTTACAATGTTTATGAAACATCTATATTGTCACCGTTCTGATATCACTAATATGACAGACAACCTAAGTTTTTATTCCTGCTCTCTCCGTACCCCTGCCCGCTATGTCTATTGACATATGTGCTCTGTCTATGCCCATTGATAATTCCCATCTGGTGGTGAATGGCTGCATTTACGTCCTCCTTTTATTGATGCTATGCCCTCTTGTTTATAACCCCACTGTTATCCTATTCCATTGATTGCTTTGCCCTGTTATAATACAGTCCCTTACTCTCTTCTTTACTTATGATATGAATGGAGGATCTCGGCAGTGTCACTATCATCCGCCTTGACTACTACACGCATGCGCGTTATGCATGCGTTGATTGGACTTTTACTTACGGCATCTCATTGGTTGTTCATGGTGTCATTCACCTGACATGCAGGGCACCCGCGATATGACAATCATTCATCTGGAATGATACACGCGTGCGCGCGACGCACATGTTGACTGGACGTTGGTCTGGCATCTGATTGGCTACTGACCATGTCATTCATGCAGCTTGGAGGCTCGTCGTGTGGGACTGTGTGATTGGCTATGGATGGAGATGATGCTATTGCACGTAATGAGCACTAGTCTATATAAAGAGCAGGAAGTCAAACGCGCGCTCATTAGCCCCGAATTATCCCCTGAGGACGCTGCTTGTGTAGCGAAACATGTCGGGGGGGCTATCGCCATTTTAATATTTACCGACGGTCCAGTGATTCCCTCTACTAGTGTGGGACTGTATTCCTATTACGGCAGTCTGCAGCTGCCGAATCAGTTTCTCACACAGTGCACAGCGATGTGCTGCATACACTTGTTCTATCCTTTGTGATACACATTGGCCGTCCTCTGTAAACATTTTTAACTCTTGCTTGTTTGTTGTTTGTCTCCATTTGATACATTAATAAAAGTTACATTTTAACCGATACCATTCCTACGGTGGTTGGGAAATTGGGACTCTGTGCCTAGGCACTTCATTTTTCATTGTTAATATATCCCTGCCAACCACTAGGGGTCCTCCCCTTTTCCTTGTTTCTCTATGTTGAATCTGAGTTAATCACCCGTATATCTGACCCCTGTTACATGGTACTTTACTAATGGTACTTTACTAGTGATATACATCGGCAGTTATTTCAGTTATCTTTAGAGATATTTCTATTTAATCTTCTTCCTGTTATGGCCAGTTTCCTGTCTAGGAAATTGAATCCTGATGATTTATCATTGGATGCAGCATTTGTCTTCTCCACTGAGAATATACCCTTGAATAAGTGTGATGTGCAAACGGCATTTAGAGATTTACAGAAAACGTATAAGCAATATGTCCGTTCCTGTTGGGAAGTAACGAGTCTAGAAACATACATTCAACAGAAAATCATCTATAGGGGTTTGCGTATTAACATTATTCCAAACTCATATCGCAATGACAACACCTTCACTAAGGGCTGGGAGCAGATATTGACTGACTGTTCATCACGCATGTTACATTATTTGTTAGAATTTGAAAAAAGAGACCTTAATAAAATAAGTATACAATTGGAGAAGGAAATTGCGGATGTACAAATATTCAGCTCGGAGCCTGAATTCATTGATTGTGAATTCAAATTACAAAAAAATATAGAACATTTACAGAAAGAGATAAAGGAAAGAAAACATCGTAAATATATACGTGATCGTAGAGACTTTGACACAGGACAGGTATATACTTATCGCTCTCGCACTCCTGCTCCATTTCCCAATCGTGCTCATAGATCTGAGGATATCTCAGAGTCCGACGTGTCTGGGACAGATGATTCCAGACCATCTTCGGATGATACTAGGTTGGGAGCAAAACGTAAAATCAGAGGGAACAAGTATAACCCTTCTAAAAGAACACCTACTGTGTCTCAAAAATTTACAGCATCATGCTCTACTCACAGTGGACCACGTCCTACCTCTTTTACATCATCAGCATCCTCTTTGGTTCGTCCCTCCTTTACGACCATGACCACGAATATACCATCAACCCCAACTACTATGGGTACCATTTCAAGTGTGGATGTTTTAGGGAGAAATCCTATATCCACATCCGCTACAAGCTCTTTGATGAGCGGTCCTCCGAATGCTTTCCCTTTTTTAGGGATACACCATACTCCTTGGAGCCAGCCCAAATAGCACAACAAGCTAATTACACTTCAGACGATTTACAGATCTGCAACCTTTCCTCCTTGCAATTAAGTCATCATCAAGAGACACTTCTACGCAAAGGTCTCTCTTACACCCCCACTTTCGCTTTTGATGAGTTCTCCTGGGTCAAGGATATTCATCTTTTTGCCAGGAAGCTGGCATTACATAAATATTTTAAGACCAAGATTAATGATGGACACCCAATGGATTCCAACGAACGTAGGACTCTACAAGCCCTTGAGGCCCTTTCTGAGGAAAATGAATATAGAATCAGTTCAGCTACTGGTCCTTTCTCTTCCTTACGTCCCAGATCAAGGATGACCCCTCCCTTTGCACAATATGCACACATTGACATTTTTGTCAAATTAGTAAGTTCTGAATTGGGGAAACTAAAGGCTACAAAACATGGGACCAATAACAACCTTAATAAAATGGAACAGAATGCATTAGATACATTATGTAACAACAACGAAATTATCATAAAATCCTCAGATAAGGGTGGTAACATCGTGATCATGGATCGTTCATATTATACATCCATGGTATATAAATTACTAGATGATAGATCCACATATACCATCTTAGAGAAGAACCCTACTAATCTTTTTACATCTGAATTACGCTCTTTATTGGATGATGCAAAATCCAGGGAACTCATTACTTTGGACGAATTCAAGTTTCTGTACAATCCCACCCCTACCATCTCAACTTTTTATGCACTCCCGAAGATTCATAAAAATACTAGACCAGTGCCTGGGAGACCCATAGTTTCTGGAAACGATAATCTTACACAGGGCATCAGTACATACGTCGATGAAATGTTGGCACCTTTTGTCAAGGCTCTACCTTCCTTCTTGAGGGACACAAAGGACACCCTCACCAGAATCCAGGGGATCAATGTCACTGACACGACTTTAGTCGCCACTGTTGATGTAGAATCACTTTACACTAATATTAAGCACGATTTGGGTTTGAAAGCTGTACAATATTTTTTGAACACTAAAGGGATACAATTTCAGGCACATAACACTCTGATACTTTCTCTTCTCAAATTTCTACTCACTCATAATTATTTCTTATTTGATGGCAAATTTTACCATCAGGTTAAAGGCACTGCTATGGGCACAGTTTGTGCACCCACCTATGCAAATTTATTTTTGGGGTGGTGGGAAGACACTTTAATTTTTAATGAGGACTTACTTTTTTTCACTTGTCACATACTATTCTGGGGGAGGTATATCGATGATATACTTATTTTCTGGGATGGTGACACTACACTTTTTCTTGATTTCATGGATTTACTCAATCACAATGACATCGGCATGAAATTCACTCACCACATTAATAAAAACACTATTGATTTCCTTGATCTTCAGATCTCTCTGGATTCTGGTGGTGGTGTCCACACAAACATCTTTAGAAAAGAGACCGCTACCAATGGTTTTCTACATTATGATAGCTTCCATCCACCATCTCTCAAGAAGGGAATACCAATCGGACAATATCTTAGGGCCAGAAGGAACTGCTCTGAGGAAAACACTTTTAAGTTAGAGTGTGATGCCCTTTTTCATAAATTTTTGGCAAGAGGTTACCCTAAGAAAACCCTACATCGAGCTTATGCAAGAGCTAGAGCTACCCCAAGAGAAGAACTACTCTATGGAAAGAAAACGAATATAGTGGAAAAACATGACAACTCCACCATTAGATGTATAGGAAACTTCGATGTTTGTTCCTCTCAGATCTCCAAAATCCTAACAAAGCACTGGGCAATTCTACAGTCGGATCCAGATCTAACAGATGTCATCTCAAATACTCCAAATATCACTTATCGACGTGGTAGGAACCTTCGTGAATTCCTTACACGGAGTCACTATTCGAGACCCATTGTCCCTCGTGATACGTGGCTGTCGTCTCCTACTGTAGGTTCCTTTCCTTGTGGTAAATGTTCCTTCTGTACATATATGCCCAAGACTAAGCATTTCACTAACATCCTAGACGGTCATAATTTTACCATCAGACATTTCATTAACTGTCAGAGCAGTGGCGTTGTTTATGCCGCCAGATGCCCTTGCCCCAAATTATATGTTGGCAAGACCATCCAACAACTCAGGAGAAGGATCTCGAGACATGTCAGTTCTATAAACATGAAAGAGGATACTTCCCTCTCTAGACATGTGAGATCCTTCCATGAGGGAGATCCTAAGGTCCTCCAATTTTGGGGCATCACCCAGGTAAAATTGGGTCCTAGGGCTGGCAACCTAGACAGGAGGCTTTTACAGGAAGAAGCCCGTTGGATATACAGGCTGAACTCCCTCAGCCCCAATGGTCTAAATGAAGGTTTTACCTTTATGGCCTTCTTATAGAAATATACCTATTTGCAGAGATATACTTTTGCAACATGATATCACTGTCAGTTTGACAGTTTACAATACACTGACTCTGAATTATAACAAATTGCTGATGTATGACTATTTATATTTTACAATGTTTATGAAACATCTATATTGTCACCGTTCTGATATCACTAATATGACAGACAACCTAAGTTTTTATTCCTGCTCTCTCCGTACCCCTGCCCGCTATGTCTATTGACATATGTGCTCTGTCTATGCCCATTGATAATTCCCATCTGGTGGTGAATGGCTGCATTTACGTCCTCCTTTTATTGATGCTATGCCCTCTTGTTTATAACCCCACTGTTATCCTATTCCATTGATTGCTTTGCCCTGTTATAATACAGTCCCTTACTCTCTTCTTTACTTATGATATGAATGGAGGATCTCGGCAGTGTCACTATCATCCGCCTTGACTACTACACGCATGCGCGTTATGCATGCGTTGATTGGACTTTTACTTACGGCATCTCATTGGTTGTTCATGGTGTCATTCACCTGACATGCAGGGCACCCGCGATATGACAATCATTCATCTGGAATGATACACGCGTGCGCGCGACGCACATGTTGACTGGACGTTGGTCTGGCATCTGATTGGCTACTGACCATGTCATTCATGCAGCTTGGAGGCTCGTCGTGTGGGACTGTGTGATTGGCTATGGATGGAGATGATGCTATTGCACGTAATGAGCACTAGTCTATATAAAGAGCAGGAAGTCAAACGCGCGCTCATTAGCCCCGAATTATCCCCTGAGGACGCTGCTTGTGCAGCGAAACATGTCGGGGGGGCTATCGCCATTTTAATATTTACCGACGGTCCAGTGATTCCCTCTACTAGTGTGGGACTGTATTCCTATTACGGCAGTCTGCAGCTGCCGAATCAGTTTCTCACACAGTGCACAGCGATGTGCTGCATACACTTGTTCTATCCTTTGTGATACACATTGGCCGTCCTCTGTAAACATTTTTAACTCTTGCTTGTTTGTTGTTTGTCTCCATTTGATACATTAATAAAAGTTACATTTTAACCGATACCATTCCTACGGTGGTTGGGAAATTGGGACTCTGTGCCTAGGCACTTCATTTTTCATTGTTAATATATCCCTGCCAACCACTAGGGGTCCTCCCCTTTTCCTTGTTTCTCTATGTTGAATCTGGGTTAATCACCCGTATATCTGACCCCTGTTACATGGTACTTTACTAATGGTACTTTACTAGTGATATACATCGGCAGTTATTTCAGTTATCTTTAGAGATATTTCTATTTAATCTTCTTCCTGTTATGGCCAGTTTCCTGTCTAGGAAATTGAATCCTGATGATTTATCATTGGATGCAGCATTTGTCTTCTCCACTGAGAATATACCCTTGAATAAGTGTGATGTGCAAACGGCATTTAGAGATTTACAGAAAACGTATAAGCAATATGTCCGTTCCTGTTGGGAAGTAACGAGTCTAGAAACATACATTCAACAGAAAATCATCTATAGGGGTTTGCGTATTAACATTATTCCAAACTCATATCGCAATGACAACACCTTCACTAAGGGCTGGGAGCAGATATTGACTGACTGTTCATCACGCATGTTACATTATTTGTTAGAATTTGAAAAAAGAGACCTTAATAAAATAAGTATACAATTGGAGAAGGAAATTGCGGATGTACAAATATTCAGCTCGGAGCCTGAATTCATTGATTGTGAATTCAAATTACAAAAAAATATAGAACATTTACAGAAAGAGATAAAGGAAAGAAAACATCGTAAATATATACGTGATCGTAGAGACTTTGACACAGGACAGGTATATACTTATCGCTCTCGCACTCCTGCTCCATTTCCCAATCGTGCTCATAGATCTGAGGATATCTCAGAGTCCGACGTGTCTGGGACAGATGATTCCAGACCATCTTTGGATGATACTAGGTTGGGAGCAAAACGTAAAATCAGAGGGAACAAGTATAACCCTTCTAAAAGAACACCTACTGTGTCTCAAAAATTTACAGCATCATGCTCTACTCACAGTGGACCACGTCCTACCTCTTTTACATCATCAGCATCCTCTTTGGTTCGTCCCTCCTTTACGACCATGACCACGAATATACCATCAACCCCAACTACCTAGGCACTTCATTTTTCACTGCCGATCAGTTAACTCTTTCAGCACCATGGACAGTGACTGACGTCGACTAGCCTCATCTCTATGATGGCGGCTGTGCATCATACACGGATGACAGACGGAGCTGTCAAGTGCCTTTTGCGCACGCAAAACGCTGCATTTTTTGAGCGCGCAAAACGCACACGCTCGTGTAAATGAGGCCTAAAAGTCAAGACAGGAGCATAATCTGGAAACAAGGCCGAGGTCAAACTCAGGGGGACAGGAACAGAGTCAAATAGCAAAAGACACAATAACAAAATACAATGTCAAGATCTGAAGTAGATTTGGAGTCCAGTGGTTGAAATTAAGAGGCAGGAGGGTGCTAATAGCAAAAGTAGTAAAGTAACAATCCAGGTTTGGCAAACAGAAAAGCAGCAGCAGGTTGTAGCATGAGGCAGATACATGGTCAGGAAACAATCCAAGTTCAGTGCACAAGTAAGCAGCAGCAGTTTATAAAAAGGCAGCAAGGAACTTGACTACAGGCAGGAAGCTCAATAGTCTGGCAATCAGGAAGGGCAAGGGCCAGACTTATATATTAAGCCAAAATGGTGAGACTAATCAAACAATCAAGGCAAGTAATTCATAGAGGCAAAAGTCAAAAGAAACTAGGCAACAGCGGTCGTATGCCACGATTCGTCACTGGAGCCTGGGTAAAGTGAGTTACAGTCCTCTCCTCAGGATCATATCCCCTCCAAGTAGTTACCAACAAACGTGAATATTTCAGACATTTATACCATATTCTGTGGATATGTCATGAATGTCTAAGATGGGAATACCCCTTTAAATCTAATAATGATAATAAAATTAAAAACATGAGACATGTCAGTTAAAGCCATTCTGTCAATCTATGTTTTCCAGTATAGACATTCAAAGTATGAAAGCCATGTGACCTTCACATTTATATATAAAGATATGTCAGGGGCGTAGCTAGGGGGGCAGGCGGGGCATGTGCCCCGGGCACAATTTAGAGGGGGCACCAGGGCCGCACCGTCCATGCCCTCCTGCACTATAATTGTACCTGCGTCTATAGGACACAGGAACAATTAGAAGCAATGAATGGCCGAGTACGTTCCGTGCCCGGCCATTCAGCGCCTTTCTACGAGCGATGTGGCGCGATACTTTGTGCCACTTGTGTCGTTGAAAGTCGCTGATTGAAAGGGAAAGTCATTCTTTCCTGCCAATCAGCGCCTTTCATAGACGCAAGCAACGCGATCACTGCTTGCGTCGTTCAACCCCAGGAGATCTGCGCAGAAGAGAGCAGGTCTCCATTGCCACCGGACAGCGCGGGAACGGGATTAAGATGAGTTTGTATAGTTTGCTTTTTTATCCTAATAAAAAAGTGTGTGGCATTATCTACGGGGGGGGGGGGTGGCTTTATCTATGGGGGATGGCTTTATCTACAGGGGGGCTTTATCTACAGGGGGCTCTATCTACAGGGTGGGCTATATACTTGGGTGGGCTATATGTGGAGCACTATATACAGGGGTGGGCTATATCTACAGGGGGGGCTATATACAGGGGTGTGCTATCTGTGGAGCACTATAGGGGAGCTATATGTGGGACACTATATACAGGGGTGGGCTATATGGGGGGCACTTTCTACAGTGGGCTCTATGGGGGGTACTGTCTACAGGGGGCTCTATGGCAGGCACTATCTACAGGGGGCACTGTGTGTTTGTGGGACAGTGTATGGTGCTATTATAATTAGAGGTGCAGTGTATGGCGCTATTATATTTAGGGGCATAGTGTGTGGTATAATGATAGCTTTATCTTTGTTTAAAGGTGTAGAAATGTTGGAAAAGTGAGAAGCTGAAGGCATCTGAGCGGCAAACTGCATAAATTGGCTATGACAGGGAGAAGTCATCATAGAGGTCTGCACTGGGTGGAGAAAAAGAACTAGAATCTGAGACGTCACCGGTGAGTCACTTAATGTAATGTTTATTCTGCCTCTAATCAGTACTGTAGTCACTGTATGATCTGCAGCGAGATGATGGGTGGTATGATTATGATATGATTTTTTTTTGTGAAACAGCATCTCCAAGCATATCCTTACCATTGTTCGGGCCATGCTGGGAGCTGGAAACTATTTACTGCAAACCTATATGGCAGGGGTTGCACTAAATTTAGCTGTATTTGTGCTGGTGTATATATGTACTGAGCTTGGTTCTGGTGCTATATATATATATATATATATATATATATATATGTACTGAGCTTGGTTCTGGGGCTGTATTTATGTACTGAGCTTGGTTCTGGAGAAGTATTTATGTACTGAGCTTTGTTCTGGTGCTGTATATATGTAATGATCTTGGTTCTGGAGCTGTATTTATGTACTGAGCTTGGTTCTGGAAAATAAATTACGCTTCATTGATTGGTAGAGAAAATAAACATGGCGAGGGGGAAGGAGATGTCGGGAAAGAGGTAGGGGCGGGGGGCACCAAACTGAATCTTTGACCCGGGTACTGGAGAACCTAGCTACGCCTCTGGATATGTATATGGATATGAGGCCTTAACTTCAGATATTAAGCTACATCCTTCAGATTTGATACATAGTCTCTTGAGATTGATATGAATTGGGTAAAGGGACAGATGAATAAAATTGTCTATTCAATATAAAGATTTATCTTTGCCCCAATTGAAAAAAAGACATTTGCATGCGCCTATAGCTTTTAGAAGACTGTAGTTTATAATCATGTCACTCGTCATTCCATAGGACAAAAGAAGTTACCAATGATGAGTATAATATTGGTAGCCTAGGGGCGTGGCTTGGCTACCGGACTGGATGGCTGTGTGAAGGACTAGCTCCGCACTGCACAAACGACTTATACCGCATTGTACCTCGGTACACTTCTAAAAATTATCTACAACGGATAACGATCATCTCCTGGGATGCCCAGGAGAAAGAGAACTGTCGCTAAACCAGCGAAACTGACGGACTTCTACCTCCCGCGCCGCCGCATGTCGGGACAAGATGGCGCCGACGACTGCTCTCAGGCTGGCTCCCTGGCGTCTGATCCGGGTTCCCCCTCCGTGCCTCCCGCTGCCATGCCGAGGCGAAGTAGCTCAGCTCCGCCGACTCCACCACCAAGAGGGACACAGGTCGGTAACTCACCTAAGGCTACGGGTCCGCCTTCTCTGGATCACAGCGGCCGCCATCTTGAGACCACAACACGTGGCTTACAGCTTCACTCTCCTTCCTCCCCTGTCACACGCGGCCCTGGAAGACAAGAGCATCTAGAGGTAGGAGAACACCCTGCTGAGAACCCTGTGCTTCCCATAGCTCCACAATCTGATTGGCCTGAATCTGCACCTCCTTCCTCTAATTTCATTACTGAAATCTCCCTTAAAATGATGTTGCAAGATTTACAGCGCTCCATACAGACGGGCTTTGCCCAATTGCTCAAACCTATGTCCGAGGCCATTCATGAGATTGAGGACAGAGTACAACACACGGAATCAAAAATGAGTGATTATGCAACTTCGCACAATGCTCTGATTGACGCACACTACGATCTAGAGGCAGAAATGTCGCAAATGAGAGCGAAGATCGCGGATTTGGAAGACCGCTCACGACGTAACAACGTTAAATTTCGGGGAGTTCCAGAAACAGTAGCCGCAAAGGACCTAGCCCAGTACATTCAAGGGCTGATGACAGCATTGCTCCCCAAATGTACCCCTAGAGATTTAATAATCGACAGAGCTCATAGAGTTCCGAAACCGAAGCATCTGGCGGAAGAAATACCAAGAGATGTCCTTGCTCGACTGCATTTTTACCACATCAAGGACCGCTTCATGCTGGCGTCCAGACAAAAGGATGCGTTCCCTGCCCAGTACAAGACGGTCTCCATCTATGCGGATCTATCAGCAGCTACACTCCAGCTCCGGAGACAGCTTTCTCCAATTACCTCAGCACTTCGGGACAAGGGAATTCTTTACAAATGGGGTTTCCCGGTTCGTCTGCTGGTACACAGGAATAACACGCTACATGTGATCAGATCTGTAGACGAAGGGACTTCCTTGCTGCTGTCATGGAATATTCCCGTCAAATCTTCCTCGACTTCGTTACCAACTTCTGGCTCTTCTATTCGACACGCTGAGAACGAGTGGAGAGGGGCCAAATCTCGCATCCGAGCGAAGCACTGAGGTACTGTATATCTCCATCTGCAATAGTGCCTTCTTTTGCGGTTCTTTCGTGCT
Source organism: Rhinoderma darwinii (assembly GCF_050947455.1). Classification (NCBI taxonomy): domain Eukaryota; kingdom Metazoa; phylum Chordata; class Amphibia; order Anura; family Rhinodermatidae; genus Rhinoderma; species Rhinoderma darwinii. Next base: position 291,182,823 of record NC_134690.1, on the reverse strand, counting down.
ATCCAGTCTACAAGCTGACTTTTTACCCTCTGGTTTTACTGAACAAGGGTCTTGTTCAGATGTTCTTCTTTTTTTGGTTCTTACGGACATTCCGTTCTTTTTTTTATGTTAATGTGGTTCGTGCAGATTTTGTTTCTCCTGACATAGTCACAACTTATTTTAACACCTATAAAGTGTCATTACTTCTAATGTTTCAAGGTATGTGGGAATATGTATTGCTTGTACTATTGACATATCTATCATATGCACCTGAAGGCCCGCAGCACTCCTACCCCCACTATGGCTCTTAAATTTGCATCCATGAATGTTAATGGTCTGAATAGCCCTCATAAACGTACATTCATGTGGAAAGAGGCCCAACAGTTGGCCTGCAATGTCCTATGTGTGCAGGAAACTCACCTGCTACACAAAGATGGAGCCCGTATCAAACACCCACTCTTCCCTCATATATTTCAATCTCATCATTCCTCTAAAGCGAGAGGGGTGCTGCTGGCAATCAAAAACACGGTTGCCTTTCAAATGCTTTCAGTACTTACGGACCCTAATGGTAGATACATCTTACTTGTGTGCTCTGTGAATAATATCGTATATACTATTCTCTCATTGTATGCTCCTAACAAACGCCAGGTTCACTTTATACACAAAATCCTCCGCTTGATTGATAAACATAAACAAGGTAAACTGATCATTTGCGGGGACTTTAATGCTGTAATGGATGCGGAGTTGGACTCAACCTCTAATTCCCGACACTCCCATGTCACAATTGCAGATGTATTCTGGAAAGCGGAATTGCATGATGTGTGGCGCAACCAACACTCCTCTGAGAGAGACTTCTCTTACCACTCCCAAACACATAATAGTTATTCCAGACTCGATATGTTTCTAGTGGATAGGGACACTCTGTTTGGGTCCAAGTCCGCATCCATTGGGGACATAACATGGTCCGACCACGCTCCGATCACGCTGATTGTTGCTGAGAAGTATGACTCTCCTCAAACATATTTATGGAGATGTAACTCCTTCCTACTGTCCCATCCCACATATAAACAACAAATAGAGAGAGATCTCACCGAATATTTTGAGACAAACAATACGCCTGATATCAAAACAAACACACTTTGGAATGCGCACAAAGCGTACATTAGGGGCACTTTTATCCGCATTGGACACATAGTAAAAAAACAACACAAGGCAGAGCTTTCCACCTTAATGGACGAGATTCATTCGCTAGATGAAAAAAACAAAGCTTCCCCCTCAGCAGGCTTAGCACAGCAACTCTTGGGTCTAAGACAGCGTCTCCGACTTTGTTTGTTATCATCATATGAAAAGAATCTTAGGAAAACGAATGGCAGATACTATTCTCAAAACAACAAATCAGGGAAATTGTTGGCGTCACGCCTCAAAGCCCACCATCAAAAAACTAGAATCCCATATCTGCGGGATCCCTTGACTCAAAACAAAATTTTAGACCCCAGAGATATAGCGGATCAGTTCCGAAAATATTATTCTTCTTTGTATAACTTAAAAGATGACCCCTTTATTGAACCTCCCACTCCTCCAAACATAGAGGACTTCCTTAAACGAGCCTCCCTTCCCAGCATATCGACAGACCAACTCCTTTCCTTGAACTCGCCGATCACAATTTCGGAGGTTTTGAGGGCTGTTCACTCCCTGCCACAAGGTAAATCCCCAGGACCAGATGGTCTGACTAATTTATATTACAAAGCATACTCCACTATTTTGACCCCTTTTCTCAGAGATTTCTTTCAAACTGCTGTGGAGGTGGGCTCCTTTCCAAAAGAGAACCAAGCAGCCCTTATTGTCACGCTTCCCAAACCAGGGAAAGCTATGGACAGCCCTCAGAATTTCCGACCCATTTCACTCCTTAATACAGATTTAAAATTATACGCCAAAATACTTGTCCAGAGATTCACACCTCTATTGCCCTCGTTAGTAGGTCTGGATCAGGTTGGTTTTATTAAAGGGCGTCAAGTCCCAGATAATACCAGAAAAGTCCTGAATTTGCTACACATTATTGAATCTCGTCAAATTCCTGCAGTGTTGATGGCTCTGGATGCGGAGAAAGCCTTCGACCGGGTTAAATGGTCGTATGTCTTCTCAACCTTGAGGGAAATGGGGTTTGACGGAGAAATATTAAATGCAGTGATGGCGTTATATTCTGAACCCTCGGCACGAGTATATAATAATGGTGTTCTTTCCGATGATTTTCGGATATCTAACGGGACTCGTCAGGGTTGCCCATTATCTCCCAGAATTTTCATCCTCTCGATGGAACCGCTGGCTCAGCATCTCAGACACCACGCTGGAATTCTAGGCATCCCTCTCGCAGACAAAAAACATATCATATCCCTATATGCTGACGACATTATCCTATCCCTATCACATCCTGAGGCCTCCATTGCCTCAGTCATGGATACAATCAACGCCTTCGGGAAGCTATCGTACTATAAATTAAACACCCAGAAGACCCAGGTGTTACCATTCTACATAGACCAGTCTACATTACATTTTCTTAAAACAAAATACCCGTTCGACTGGAAATTGAAGGGAATTCAATACCTTGGAATTACGTTAACCCCCTTTTTCAAAGACTTATATAAGGCCAATTATGCTCCTCTACTACAGATCATACAAACTGATACAAACAATCTCCTTAAATTTGAAGTATCGTGGTTGGGAAGGATAGCGGCTTTTAAAATGATGCTTCTTCCTAAATTATTATATTTATTTAGAGCCCTTCCCATTAAAGTACCTAAGAAATTCTTCTCTGCGGCCCAATCCATCCTTTCTAAATTTATCTGGCAAGGGCATAAACCGAGAATAGCGTTCAAGATCCTAGCGCAAGATAGAAAAGTGGGGGGACTGGGGGTCCCGGATATTCACAATTATTGCATAGCCACTCAAGTGGCCCAGATCTCTAGCTGGTGGAATAATGATAGAGGGAAACAGTGGCTACAAATAGAAACATCATATTTAGCTCCAATAAATCTAAAAACGGCTTTGTTTTTGGGGTTTTGGGGTGCTTCCCCCCTTTGGACATATCACCAATGACAAAAACCTCCTTGGAGTGTTGGTCGTTCAGTCAGAGCAACACACACACCCGGGGTACACTGCCTAAAAAATATATCCCCTTGGATCTCCTTATGCTTTTAATCCCTGATCTAGACATCTCTCATTGGATAGACAAAGGTATACTTAACATCTCTCAAATGTTTGAAGAAGAGCAGTTTGTTACTTTCGAACATCTAGTCTCCAGATACGATCTCCCTAACTCTGATTTCTATAAGTATCTACAAATTAGACACTGCGCCTCAAAAAACAACAACTTCACGGCCTCATGCAACTTTACTTTATTTGGGATCTTCTCGAACCACCAAAAAGGGCTCAAAGGTATATACAACACATTGAACTTCAACTGCAGCTTTTCCAAATCTCGTCCTTTGAAAGTCTGGGAAAAAGAGATCGGTCTTACTTTTTCTGAACCCATGTGGATGGCCTCCTTTAAACTCATTCATATAGCGCTTCCTTGTGTTCAGCACCTGGAAACTGCGGTTAAGACATCTCTGAGATGGTACTTCACGCCAGATAAGCTCCACAAAATGTTTCCCGGCGCTTCTCCTGTATGCTGGAGAGGTTGTGGACACATAGGAACACTTTTTCATGTACTCTGGGAATGCCCTCAATTGACCACATATTGGAGTCAAACGTTTCGTCTCATACATACTGTTACTCAATGTCGAATTCCTCAAGCCCCTCAAATAGCACTACTCTTTCTTGATCTAGATAAGTACCCGGTGAAGATTAGATGCTTGGTTTGCAAAATATTGGCAATGGCGAAACTAGTTATAACCCGACACTGGAAAGAGACCTCTCCTCCCCTCATAGGGGAACTAAAAGGCCTGATAAACACCACATACACGTATGAGAAAACTATTGCATTGGGAAATGGGAACCACCAAAAATTTTACTCCATATGGAATCCGTGGACCCAGAGCACTTCTTTTACCCCATAACTTGTTATTTATAGACACGTGAAAGCTGGTAATAGAATCTGCTCCCTTCTCCCCAAGGATGATAAAATTTGGTTATATAAGGGAAGAAAATCTCTGCACGATGTTCTGTTTCTTTTTCTTTCATACTTTCTGATGTTTATGTTATACGGATATGTATACCTCGATTGAGTTCGGGATATTGCGATGAACACAACGACTGTTTATTTTGTCCTCTTCATATCCCAGAACGAATTCTCATTCAATTATGTATTACCTATTGTAAATTTTATTGTATGAATACTGTTGTATGGATATGTGTGGATACTGTTTTCCACAAGGTAATGTGAATATACTGTCTTGTTCTATGCTTGAAAACAATAAAAAACTATTGAAACGAATATTGGTAGCCTAGAATCAACTAAAGTATTCATGAGTAGCCTAATCTTTAACATATATTGCTGGCATTTGAGCCAAGAATGCAGAATCATGATACTTTTGGAGATGCGCTGATAATCCTAAACCTACAGAATTCCTTCAGTAATGTGTGATAATGCAGATATCTGACTCTTATGACTAACCCCAAGTTTACCACAGAGTTAAATGTAGAATACATGTATTTTCAAGCCGAGACAAAGATCTCAGCAGATTAAAATAGTATCAAAGTGATAATGGTGTAATAGTGTGTCACAGATGTCTGCACACATTGCACAGAGGGGTTGTAAACATCAGAACACATGCTGCAAATATTTGCCTGCATCACTTGCATGTTTATAACAAAAAAAACAACAGAATACCATCTGTCCTTCGGATAAAACACATTTATTTTACCAAGATGAATATATTTAAGTCCTGTTTTTCATAACAAACACAAAATGTTATTTTACAGTTTCCTGAAGGAGGAAAACCCCTTGTTTTGTATAATCTATCTCTACCACAATGTATTGCACATGGTAGAAAGCTCTACAACCATAAAAAAATGTAATCACTCAAAGCTCCAGATTTCCTAGTAGTTTGGAATCTGTGCAAAATAGACCTGGGTTTAATCTAAAATTGACCAAGACTGGAATATCATGTCAGTGGATGTCCAAGACACAAGAACATGTAAGAAAGACCAAGTCATAATGTGGCTGAATTAGGTAGATCATTTAGACTTACTACACAAACACTTTTTTTCTGCACTTTAAAACACATGTAAAAAAGGGCATGTGTTTCAAGCGTTATTTTATGTATATATATTTTTTAGATCTATAAAATGTCAAGTTTTTTGTAGAAAGAGTAACTAAACTTTTAAAAAAAACTAAAACTAAGAGGCAGAAGCGTTCGGGTGAATGCTGTGTCGCTTCGTTACCGATCGACTTTTCTTGTAAAGCTGAGCAAGCGGTGTATGGGCTCAATAGAAAGTCTATGAACCCGTACATTGCTCGCTGTGCTTTCCGAAGAAAGATGATCAAGAAGGAAGCACCACAGCGCTCACCCGAGTGCTTCTGTCGTCTCTTTTTAGCGATTGGTGGGGACCTCGATGCTCTGACCCCCACCAATCAAAACTTCTGACTTGTCACTTCTTGTTGAGTGTGTTCTAGGTGTGTGTGTGTATATGTGTCTGTGTGTCTGTGTGTGTGTGTGTGTGGGGGGGGGGGTCAAGGCTGGGCGCCACACTGAATCTTTGCCCCAGGTGAAGGAAAGCCTAGGTTCAGTTCCCCTTAGTGGTAGCTGCAGACAGTGATTTGTTATTAACCTCTATGATGGTGGGAAGTTTAAGGGTGCAGTCACACATGGCATACAAATACGCCACAAAATCTGCAACAGTAATTTCTGTTGCTGATTTTGTGGCATGTTTGCTGCGTATTTGTTTTGCAGATTTCGGAACAGTATTTCACATAGCGTTGAAGTCTATGATATTCAGCAGTCATAACTTTTTATTTTTTTCATTGTATGAGGCCTTGTTTTAAGTGGGAGAAATTGTATTTTTCTCCTGCGTACTTTGGGGGTACAAATAAATTACTGTTTAATTTACAGTATGTCATTTATTTTGTTAGCGTAAATATAGAAATAAGAGATTTTTGGTATTGTTTTTCTGTTTATTTTTCATGCCCTTCCCGTTACACGCTAAATAACCTGGTAAATTATTTCTTCAAGGTATTACGGTTGTGTAGGTATCTAATATTTGTAGGTTTTTTGTTTTTATTTAATGTATGGGCAATAAAATATTTTGGACATTTCTTTATTATTATTATTATTTTTATTTTTTTGTTACATATCTCCGAAGTCCCATTAAGGGATAACTTTTTAACAACTTTATTTTATACTTATAATGCGTTAGCATACTCCCGTATGCTAATACATTATACTTTGTCACTGTCACAGGCTGCTGTTAGGGCAAAACATAGTGTGCCATAACAGCAGGCTTACAGAACAGACAGCCCAGAGATAATTTTTTTAAGGTCCCCTTGGCAGAGACTTCCCCCAGTCTCTGATCGTTTCACCAGGTTTCCGGTGACGCGATAGAAGAGGGTAGTTCCCTTTAAATATGCCGTGGTCACGGATCATGGCGATCATAGGGTTAAACAACTGGGGGTCGGAGTGTCCTCCGATGCCGACTCTATTCAGCAGACTTCTCTAAGTACAAGAGCTGTTAGTAACTCGCTGGAGTGCTCATAAGCCTTTTCTACAGCGACGCCAAAAGATGTAGATTCTGGACCTTCAGCGCCCGCCCTCCAAAAGACAGTGGGCAAACAGGAACAGGTTAAAACATGTTGTGGATTTTGTTTCCACCATGCGGATTATATATTTTATCTTTTTCGCTACAAGTTCCTGTAATGTAACTAAATATTTACATTTGGAAGATAAGTAGATAGGGACCATGAGTTAGCTTGCTTGAGCAAAGTTACTACCATTAACATTTCTGGTCCTATACTGTTCAGAAGTGTAAAATGACACTTTCCATTGCTAAGACCTAACAATATTATTTTAAAATATGAGGAAAAATACATTTATGAGGACTAACATCTGCTTTGTTGCCGAGATTACACTGAATAAGCTTCTTATAGTCTGAATCATACAGACATTCAACACAGCTGTGTGTATTATAAGCCAAAACAGAACGGCAGCATTGGCAATCTTTCTCATTCAACTAAATATTGAATGAAGCTAATTATTCAGTATACACATTTTCCTGATTACTGTTTACAAAGCTTATATGAATAGTGAATTACAGGCTCATTTTATATTTTAATGAAGCAATTAAAAATTCGACAAATGCTAAGTTGAAATTACATCAAATGATAAAGGACAAGGCATATACACACAAATGCTTGAGTTCATGGACAAAATGGGAGGAATTTATTAAGCACTCTACTCTAGCTTTCTGGCGTAAAGAAGTTGCAATTTGTGCAAAATCTTGTATTTTCACACTGACACTTTTCAAAAAGTAAGTGGGGTTTAGCGGACGGGAACAGGGCCACCCAAAGTCCAAAAAACTCACAATAATTTACACCAGACACTAGCATGAACTAAAGAAGAAATCTATACCAGCTCGTCAGGGGCGTAGCTAGGGGGGGGGGGCAGAGGGGGCATGTGCCCTGGGTGCAACTTAGAGGGGGGGCCAGCGCCACCCCCTCCTGCACTATAATTGCACCTGCGTCTATAGGGCACAGGTACAATTAGAAGCAATGAATGGCCGGGTACGTTCCATGCCCGGCCATTCAGTGCCTTTCTACAAGTGAAGCGGCGTGATACTTTGCGCCGTTTCTGTCATTGAAAGGCGCTGAATAACAGAGAAAGTCATTCTGCCCTGCCATCAGCGCCTTTCATAGACACTTCGTTCAACCCCAGGAGACCTGCGCAGAAGAGAGCAAGTCTCCATTTCTGACAGACGGCGAGGGAACGGGATTAAGATGAGTTTGAATAGTTCGTTATTTTATCGTAATAAAAAAGTGTGTGGCTTTATCTACAGGGGGGCTTTATCTATGTGGGGGCTTTATCCACAGGGGGCTTTATCTACAGTGGGGCTTTATCTACAGGGTGGGCTTTATCTATGGGGGGTGCTTTATATACAGGGGGGCTTTATCTACGGGGGCTTTATCAATGGGGGGGCTATAGCTACAGGGGACTATATATAGGGGTGGGCTATCTGTGGAGCACTATATACAGGGGTGGGCTATATCTACAAAGGGGGCTATATACAGGGGTGGGCTATCTATGGAGCACTATATACATGGGTGGGCTATATCTACAGGGGGGCTATATACAGGGCTGGGCTATCTGTGGAGCACTGTGGGGGAAGCTATTTGTGGGACACTATATACAGGGGTGGGCTATATGGGGGCGCTATCTACAGGGGGCTCTATGGGGGGCACTAACTACAGGGGGCTCTATGGCAGGCACTATCTACAGGGGGCATGGTGTGTGTGGGGGACACAGTGTATGGTCCTATTATAATTAGAGGTGCAGTGTATGGCGCTATTATATTTAGGGGCGTAGCTATAATGAGAGGTTTATCTTTGTTTATAGGTGTAGAAATGTTGGAAAAGTGAGAAGCTGAAGACATCTGAGTGGCAAACTGCAGAAATGGGCTGTGACAGGGAGAAGTCATCATAGAGGTCTGGATTGGATGGAGAAAAAGAACTCGAATCTGAGACGTCAGCGGTGAGTCACTTAATGTAAATGTTTATTCTGCCTCTAACCAGTACTGTAGTCACTGTATGATCTGCAGCAAGATGATGGGTGGTATGATTATGATATGATTTATTTTTTGTGAAACAGCATCTCCCAGCATATCCTTACCATTGTTCGAGCCATGCTGGCAGCTGGAAACAAATGAGTGCAAACCTATACGGCAGGGGTTGCACTAAATTGAGCTGTATTTGTGCTGGTGTTGTATTTATGTACTGAGCTGGGTTCTGGTGCTGTATATATGTACTGAGCTTAGTTATGGTACTATATATATATATATATATATATATATATATATATATATATACATATATATATATGTACTGAGCTTGGTTCTGGGGCTGTAATTATGTACAGAGCTTAGTTCTGGTGCTGTATATATGCAATGACCTTGGTTCTGCGGCTGTATTTAGCTGTATTTATGTACTGAGCACTATTCTGGTGTTGTGTATGGAACTATATTGCTTGTAAAATGTACAAATGTTTTTATGCTCTAAAATGAAATGTGGAAAAGAAATGACACGTCATTGATTGGTAGAGAAAACAAACATGGCGAGGGGGAAAGCGATGTCGGGAAATAGGTTGGGGGGGGCGCGAAACTAAATCTGTGCCCCGGGTGCTGCAGAACCTAGCTACGCATCTGCAGTTCATAGCTGGCATAGATTGTCCTCTGGGACTGTCAGATAGCCATATGAAACTCCAGTCTTAAAAAAATATCTTCAGAAGAGTATGTAGAGTAGCTAGGTGTGTCTTGAAGATTCTGTGCCCCAATGCAAAATCTGTAACAGGGTCCCCTAACTTTTGTGTGTCAGTTTTGATACTGGCCTAAGAAATTGCAGGACCTTATTGGCCCATTCAGTCTCCAGGGCCCGGGTGCAATGTCTGCACTACCTATACTTACACCCAAGGCCGGCCTTAGGCTGGATGGCGCCCTGTGCGGGACTCTCTATTGCTGCCTTCCACAAACCAAAAATTAAGCACATATACACTACCGTTTAAAAGTTTGGGGTCACCCAGACAATTTTGTGTTTTCCATGAAAATTCACACTTATATTTATCAAATGAGTTGCAAAATGACTAGAAATAATGATTTTTTTTTTCAAATAATAATTTTCCCCTTCAAACTTTGCTTTCGTCAAAGAATTCTCCATTTGCAGCAATTACAGCATTGCAGACCTTTGGCATTCTAGCTGTTAATTTGCTGAGGTAATCGGGAGAAATTTCACCCCATGCTTCCAGAAGCCCCTCCCACAAGTTGGATTGGCTTGTTGGGCACTTCTTGCGTACCATACAGTCAAGCTGCTCCCACAACAGCTTTATGGGGTTGAGATCTGGTGACTGCACTGGCCACTCCATTACAGATAGAATACCAGCTGCCTGCTTCTTCCCTAAATAGTTCTTGCATAATTTGGAAGTGTGCTTTGGGTCATTGTCCTGTTGTAGGATGAAATTGGCTCCAATCAAGCGCTGTCCACAGGGTATGGCATGGCGTTGCAAAATGGAGTGATAGCCTTCCTTATTCAAAATCCCTTTTACCTCGTACAAATCTCGCACTTTACCAGCACCAAAGCAACCCCAGACCATTACCTCCACCATGCTTGACAGATGGCATCAGGCACTCTTCCAGCATCTTTTCAGTTGTTCTGCGTCTCACAAATGTTCTTCTGTGTGATCTAAACACCTCAAACTTTGATTCGTCTGTCCATAACACTTTTTTCCAATCTTCCTCTGCTGTGTGCTTTTGCCCATATTAATCTTTTCCTTTTATTAGCCAGTCTCAGATATGGCTTTTTCTTTGCCACTCTGCCCTGAAGGCCAGCATCCCGGAGTCGTCTCTTCAATCTAGACGTTTACACTGGCGTTTTGCGGGTACTATTTAATGAAGCTGCCAGTTGAGGGCCTGTGAGGCGTCTATTTCTCAAACTAGAGACTCTAATGTACTTGTCTTGTTGCTCAGTTGTGCAGCGGGGCCTCCCACTTCTCTTTCTACTCTGGTTAGAGCCTGTTTGTGCTGTCCTCTGAAGGGAGTAGTACACACCGTTGTAGGAAATCTTCAGTTTCTTGGCAATTTCTCGCATGGAATAGCCTTCATTTCTAAGAACAAGAATAGACTGTCGAGTTTCACATGAAAGCTCTCTTTTTCTAGCCACTTGGAGAGTTTAATCGAACCCACAAATGAAATGTTCCAGATTCTCAACTAGCCCAAAGGAAGGTCAGTTTTATAGCTCCTCTAAACAGCAAAACTGTTTACAGCGGTGCTAACATAATTGCACAAGAGTTTTCAAGTGTTTTCTAATCATCCATTAGCCTTCTACCACAGTTAGCAAACACAATGTACACTGGAGTGATAGTTGCTGGAAATGGGACTCTATACACCTATGTAGATATTGCATTAAAAACCAGACGTTTGCAGCTAGAATAGTCATTTAGCACATTAACAATGTATAGAGTGTATATCTGATTAATTTAATGTTATCTTCATTGAAAAAAAAACTGTGCTTTTCTTTCATTAGCCTTCTAACACAGCTAATAAACACAATGTACCATTAAAACACTGGAGTGATGGTTGCTGGAAATGGGCCTCTATACACCTATGTAGATATTGAATTAAAAACCAGACGCTTGTGTAATGGCAGGAAGGAGGTGAAGGGAAAGTGAGCCCTAATCTACCCACCGCCCTGTCCCTGCCTACTTGCAACGACTCGCCCTAGGCGACGAGGTACAACTGGGCGGCGGTCCCTACGCTGGCTAAGTGCACAGGAAGACAAACAGGGGACACGCAAGGGAAGGGGCAGTAGCCACGGAACGCCACGAGGAAACGGGGCGGCGAACGAACAGTCAGGACCAGGACGAAGTGAGTACACCCGAGCGGGCACGGAGACAGAAGCAAGCCAGGGGCAAAGCAAAGCAGGTCAAGCAGAACTGCAGCAAGGCAGAAGCACGGCAGAAGCAGGCTGGAGCAAGCAGCAGTGGGGCCAGGAATCCAAAAGAATTACAAGCACTGAGGGAGAGCACAGGGCAGGTAATAAAGGGCAGGGGGCGGAGCTAACTCCGACAGACCAGGCCGCGATAGGCTCTCCCACTCCTGAGCCTGCCACCCTGGTTGGTGGGAGATGGTGTCAGTCGAACAGGTCTGGCCTCAGGTGTGGATTGATTAATCCCAGGAGAATAGCTAGATGAAGTACCTGGCAGATCCCTAACAGTACTCCCCCTTTTATGAGGGGCCACCGGACCCTTACTAAGGGGACCCGGTTTAGTGGGGAAGAGGAGGTGGAACCTCCTGATCAATACCCCAGCGTGAACATCACGGGCAGGTACCCAAGTCCTCTCCTCCGGCCCGTATCCTCTCCAATGGACCAGGTACTGGAGGGAGCCCTGGACCATCCTACTGTCCATAATCTTGGCCACCTCGAATTCCACCCCCTCAGGGGTGAGAACGGGAACAGGAGGTTTCCTCGAGGGGGACCAGGACGGGGAGCAGCGTTTAAGGAGGGAGGCATGGAAGACGTCATGTATGCGAAAGGATGGGGGGAGCTCCAGACGGAAGGATACAGGGTTGAGGACTTCAATGATCTTATAAGGTCCAATAAATCGGGGAGCAAACTTCCTGGACGGGACCTTAAGGCGCAAGTTCCTGGACGACAACCAGACCAAATCCCCGACGACAAACCGGGGGTTAGCAGAACGTCTACTATCCGCCTGAATCTTTTGTGCGCTCTGGGACGCCTCTAGGTTCTTCTGAACCTGGGCCCAGACAGTGCACAGTTCCCGATGAACCTCCTCTACCTCAGGATTATTGGAACAACCAGGGGAGATGGAGGAGAACCTTGGGTTAAACCCGAAATTACAGAAAAACGGGGAGACCCCTGACGAGTTACTGACCCGGTTATTCAGGGAAAATTCAGCAAGGGGAAGGAATGAGACCCAATCGAATTGACAGTCAGAGATGAAACACCTTAAATATTGTTCCAGGGATTGGTTGGTCCTTTCCGTTTGGCCATTAGTTTCGGGATGGAAGGCGGAGGAGAAGGACAGATCAATCTCCAACTTTTTACAAAAAGCTCTCCAAAATAAGGAAACAAATTGTACCCCTCTGTCAGAAACGATATTGACTGGGGCCCCATGGAGACGCAGGATGTGTTTCACAAACAAAGAAGCTAACGTCTTGGCGTTAGGTAGCTTCTTAAGGGGCACAAAGTGGCACATCTTGCTGAAGCGGTCGACTACCACCCACACCACCGACTTGCCCTGAGATGGAGGCAAATCGGTGATAAAATCCATGGAGATATGGGTCCAAGGTCTCTGGGGAATGGGCAAGGAACGTAGTAGGCCCGCAGGTCGGGACCTAGGGGTTTTGGACCTAGCGCAAACCTCACAAGCGGCGACGTAAGCCCTAACATCTTTAGGCAACCCAGGCCACCAATAGTTTCTGGTAATGAGGTGTTTGGTGCCCAAGATGCCAGGATGACCAGATAGAGCGGAGTCATGGTTTTCCCTGAGTACCCTCAGCCGGTATTGCAGGGGAACAAACAGTTTGTCCCCAGGGACGTTCCCGGGAGCTGCACCCTGATCAGCCGCGATATCAGAAGCTAAATCAGAATCCGTGGCAGAGACGATTATACCAGGGGGTAAAATACAAGCAGGATCCTTCTCGGAAGGAGGATTGGCCATGAAACTACGTGACAGAGCGTCAGCCTTAATATTCTTGGACCCAGCCCTATAGGTAACCAAGAAATTAAATCTGGTAAAGAATAGTGCCCACCGAGCTTGTCTAGGATTAAGCCTCCGGGCCGATTCTAGGAAAACCAGATTCTTGTGATCCGTAAGGACCGTTACCTGGTGTCTGGCCCCCTCCAGGAAGTGCCGCCACTCCTCAAAAGCCCATTTAATGGCTAGAAGTTCGCGGTTGCCAATATCATAGTTACTCTCCGTGGGCGAAAACTTCCTAGAGAAGTAAGCACAGGGGCGGAGATGGGTGAGGGAGCTGGTACCCTGGGACAAGACGGCCCCCACTCCCACCTCGGAAGCGTCAACCTCCACAATAAATGGCTCCTCTTGGTTGGGCTGAATCAGCACGGGGGCCGAGATAAAGCACTTCTTGAGAGTCTCAAAGGCCTGGACGGCCTCAGGGGACCAATGGAGGACATCGGCACCCTTGCGGGTAAGGTCCGTAAGAGGCTTAGCGACGACCGAGAAGTTGGCAATAAATCTCCTGTAATAGTTGGCGAACCCTAAAAAACACTGTAACGCCTTAAGGGAGGCAGGTTGGACCCATTCCGCCACAGCTTGAACCTTGGCAGGGTCCATGCGGAATTCATGAGGAGTGAGGATTTGCCCTAAAAATGGTATCTCCTGTACCCCAAAGACACATTTTTCAGTCTTAGCAAACAGATTATTCTCCCGAAGGACCTGGAGCACCTTCCTGACATGCTCCACGTGGGAGGACCAGTCCTTGGAAAACACCAGTATGTCATCAAGGTACACAACAAGAAAATTACCCAGGTACTCTCTCAGGATTTCATTAATAAAATTCTGGAAGACAGCAGGGGCATTACACAACCCAAAGGGCATGACCAGGTATTCGAAATGACCCTCGGGTGTGTTGAACGCAGTTTTCCACTCATCCCCCTCTTTGATGCGGATAAGGTTATATGCCCCCCGTAGATCGAACTTAGAAAACCATTGGGCTCCCTGAACCTGATTAAAAAGATCCGGAATCAAAGGAAGTGGGTACTGGTTCCTTACGGTGACCTTATTCAGGTTACGATAATCAATGCACGGCCTAAGACCACCATCCTTCTTCCCCACGAAGAAGAAGCCAGCACCTACAGGAGAAGTCGAGGGGCGAATGAAACCCTTGGCCAGGCATTCTTGGATATACACCCTCATCGCTTCACGTTCAGGACATGAAAGATTAAATATCCTACCCTTAGGAAGCTTGGCACCAGGCACCAAATCGATAGCGCAATCGTAATCTCTATGGGGGGGCAACACCTCGGAGGCCTCCTTAGAAAACACATCGGCGAAGTCCTGAACAAACTCAGGAAGCGTGTTTACCTCCTCCCGGGGAGAAATAGAGTTAACAGAAAGACATGACATAAGACATTCATTACCCCATTTGGTGAGATCCCCAGTATTCCAATCAAACGTGGGATTATGCAGCTGCAACCAGGGAAGACCTAATACCAGATCAGACGATAATCCCTGCATCACCAGTACAGAGCACTGCTCCAAATGCATGGAGCCAACCAGGAGTTCAAAAACAGGAGTATGCTGAGTAAAATAACCATTAGCAAGGGGGGTTGAGTCGATTCCTACTACAGGGATAGGATAAGGTAAATCAATACAAGGCATCTTTAGAGACATAGCAAATTCCACAGACATGATATTAGCAGATGAGCCAGAATCCACGAAAGCACTGCCCGTGGCAGACCGGCCAGCAAACGAGACCTGAAAGGGAAGCAAAATTTTATTGCGTTTCACATTAACAGGAAATACCTGTGCGCCCAAGTGACCTCCCCGATGATCACTTAGGCGCGGAAGTTTTCCGGCTTCTTATTCTTGCGCCTGGGACAGGTGTTCAGTAGATGCTTGTCGTCCCCACAGTAGAAGCAGAGACCATTCATTCTGCGAAACTCCCTACGTTGTCGAGGGGACATGGAGGCCCCGAGTTGCATAGGTACCTCCGAGTCCTCCGTGGAGGGGCGAGGAGACGGGACCTCGGGGGGGATCGCAGAAAAGTCAGAGGGGAGCACACTGAAGCGTTCTAGCTGACGTTCCCTGAGACGTCGGTCAAGTCGTACTGCTAGGGCCATAACCTGGTCAAGGGAGTCAGGCGAGGGGTAGCTAACCAGCAGATCCTTCAGGGCGTCAGATAATCCTAACCTAAACTGGCACCTTAGGGCCGGATCGTTCCACTGAGAAGCTATGCACCACTTCCTAAAATCAGAACAGTATTCCTCAACCGGTCTCCTACCCTGACGTAAGGTCACCAGCTGACTCTCGGCTAAAGCAGTCCTGTCAGTCTCGTCGTAAATGAGTCCGAGGGCAGAGAAAAAACGATCAACAGAGGAAAGTTCAGGGGCGTCAGGAGCCAAGGAGAAGGCCCACTCTTGGGGCCCTTCCTGGAGTCGGGATATGATGATACCCACCCGCTGGTTCTCGGAACCTGAGGAGTGGGGCTTTAGGCGGAAATACAGTCTGCAACTCTCCCGGAAGGAGAGAAACGTCTTACGGTCCCCTGAAAACCGGTCAGGTAGCTTGAGGTCGGGTTCTAGAGGTGAGGTGAGGGGTACTACTAAAGCAGCGTCACCCTGATTGACCCTTTGGGCCAGGGCCTGGACCTGTAGGGAGAGGCCCTGCATCTGCTGGGTCAGGGTCTCAAGGGGGTCCATGATAGCGTCAGCGTAGGAGAAATGGTAGACTAGGTAAGGGCTTGTAATTATGTAATGGCAGGAAGGAGGTGAAGGGAAAGTGAGCCCTAATCTACCCACCGCCCTGTCCCTGCCTACTTGCAACGACTCGCCCTAGGCGACGAGGTACAACTGGGCGGCGGTCCCTACGCTGGCTAAGTGCACAGGAAGACAAACAGGGGACACGCAAGGGAAGGGGCAGTAGCCACGGAACGCCACGAGGAAACGGGGCGGCGAACGAACAGTCAGGACCAGGACGAAGTGAGTACACCCGAGCGGGCACGGAGACAGAAGCAAGCCAGGGGCAAAGCAAAGCAGGTCAAGCAGAACTGCAGCAAGGCAGAAGCACGGCAGAAGCAGGCTGGAGCAAGCAGCAGTGGGGCCAGGAATCCAAAAGAATTACAAGCACTGAGGGAGAGCACAGGGCAGGTAATAAGGGCAGGGGGCGGAGCTAACTCCGACAGACCAGGCCGCGATAGGCTCTCCCACTCCTGAGCCTGCCACCCTGGTTGGTGGGAGATGGTGTCAGTCGAACAGGTCTGGCCTCAGGTGTGGATTGATTAATCCCAGGAGAATAGCTAGATGAAGTACCTGGCAGATCCCTAACAGCTTGCAGCTAGAATAGTCATTTACCACATTAACAATGTATAGAGTGTATTTCTGATTAATTTAATGTTATCTTCATTGAAATAAACTGTGCTTTTCTTTAAAAAATAAGGACATTTCTAAGTGACCCTAAACTTTTGAACGGTAGTGTATAAACACGGACAAACTGATATATGCATACAGTACATACATAAAGGCAGATAGTTAGACAAACATGCAAGTATGTATACACACATTCTGGAATATATCCCGTTAGTGACCACCAATACGCCTTTTCACGGCGGCCACTAATGGGCTTTATTCTGATGCATAAGCCTTTATACGGCGCTGCATCAGAATAAATATACAGAGCAGGGAGCCATTAAATCTCCCTGCTCTCAGCTGCCAGAGGTAGCTGAGGGCTGGGGGCATCCCTGCTCGAACGTGTGAGATCGATATAAGTATCGATCTCACCTTTTTAACCCCTCAGATGCGGCGCTTAATAGCGTGCGCCGCATCTGAGTGGTTTTGGAGAGAGGGAGGGAGCTCCCTTTCATCCCACCGACACCCGGTGATAAGATCGCAGAGTGTCTGTGTCTCCGATGGCAGCCAGGGGCCTAATAAAGGCCCCCAGGTCTGCCTGTAGTGAATTCCTGCTAGGTCATGCCAGAGGCATGTCTTAGCAGATGCCTGAACGTTTTAAAACGGACAGGCAGTAAAACACTGCAATACAAAAGTATTGCAGTGTATTATAATAGCGATCGGAGGATCGCATATTAAAGTCCCCTAGTGTGACTAGTAAAAAAGTAAAAAAAAAGTTTAATAAAGTTAATTAAAAAAAAATGTGAGAAGAAAAATGAAAAACACACTTTTTCCCCTTACAAACTGCTTTACTATTAAAAAACCAAAATAAAGTTAAAAAGCTACGCATATTTGGTATGGGCGCATCTGTAATGACCCCAACTATAAAGCTATTACATTATTTAACCCGCACGGTGAACGCCGTAAAAAATTAAATAAAAAACTATGTAAAAATTGTTGTTTTCTGTGAATCCTGACTTAAAACAAAATGTGATAAAAAGTGATAAAAAAGTTGCATCTACTCCAAAATGATAGCACTAAAAACTACAAGTCTTCCCGCAAAAAAAAAAGCCCTCATACAACTGAAGATGAAAATCACCTTTTTTTCTGTGGAAACATAGAATTTTTTAATTTTTACAAGGAATAAAGGAGAAAAAGCACCCCAACAATTGTTCCCGATTATGGCAATACCCCATATGTGGTAATAAACTGCTGTTTGGACCCACAGCAGGGCTCAGAGTGGAAGGAGCGCCTTTTGGATTTTGGAGCGCAGATTTTGCTGGATTGGTTTTCGGTGCCATGTCGGGTTTGCAACGCCCCGGAGGGACCAAAACAGTGGAAACCCCCCAAAAGTGACCCTATTTTGGAAACGACACCCCTCAAGGAATTTTCCTAGGGGTATAGTGAGCATTTTGACCCCACAGGATCTATTTTAGAGCTAAGGTGTGAAGGATTTGCCTGACACAGCTTCTGTGTCGACGCCCGTGGTTAATCAGCCTGCATCTGTTCCTAGGTCTGCTAGAGTGACTCGATCTGCTACCACTCAGGCTGGTAGGCTGAGGCGTGGGAGAGCCTATCGCAGCCTGGCCAGACGGTTCTAGCTCCCGCCCTTGGTCCACTTATACCTTCATTTGCTGCTTGTCTTTTGCCTGTGATTCTCCTCTTTTCCTGGCTCTGCTGTTCCTGCTGTTACCATTGACCTCTGCTTCATATTGACCCTGGCTTGACTGACTATTCTCCTGCTCTGCATTTGTTACCTCGTACACTGGTGCTTTGACTCGGCTCGTCCACTACTCTGTTGCTCACGGTGTTGCCGTGGGCAACTGCCCCACATTCCTGTAATGACGG
Organism: Rhinoderma darwinii; assembly: GCF_050947455.1. Lineage (NCBI taxonomy): Eukaryota > Metazoa > Chordata > Amphibia > Anura > Rhinodermatidae > Rhinoderma > Rhinoderma darwinii. The sequence goes on along the minus strand of NC_134690.1, from coordinate 291,164,213 downwards.
GGTAGGGAGAAAGACAGGTGAGCACTAATCTATCCGCCTCTCAGTCCCTGCCTACTTGCACGGCCTGTCCTAGGCGACGGCGTACAACTGGGCGACGGTCCCTACACTCAATATGTGTACGACAGACAAACAGACAAGGGTACACAGAAGCTAAGGGAAATGGGGCAGTACCGTGAGCAACAGGAGGAGTAAACGAGCCGAGTCAAACCAGGAGTGTACGAGGTACCAAACGCAGAGCAGGTGCGCAGTCAGTAAAGCCAGGGTCAAAATGAAGCAAGGTGAATAATAATAGCAGGAGCAGCAGAGCCAGGAAACAGGAAAGAATCACAGGCAAAGACAAGCAGGAAATGAAGGTATAAATAAGCCGAGGGCGGGAGCTAGAACCGTCTGGCCAGGCTGTGATAGGTTCTCCCACTCCTGAGCCTACCAGCCTGAGTGGTAGCAGATCGAGTCACTCTATCAGACCTAGGAGCAGGTGAAGGCTGATTAACCACGGGCGTCGACACAGAAGCTGTGTCTGGCAGATCCTTTAAAGTACCCCCCCTTTAATGAGGGGCCACTAGACACTTTCTAGGTGGACCTGGCTTATTGGGGAACCGAAGATGCAACGTTCTGAGCAATACCGCAGCGTGAACATCCCGGGCGGGTACCGAAGTCCTCTCCTCAGGCCCGTATCCTCTCCAAAGGACCAGGTACTGGAGGGAGCCTTGGACCATCCTGCTATCCACAATCTTGGCCACCTCGAATTCTACCCCTTCAGGGGTGAGAACAGGGACCGGAGGTTTCCTCGAGGTAGCCAAGGACGGGGAGCAGCGTTTCAGGAGGGAGGCATGAAACACGTCGTGTATTCGAAAAGACGGGGGTAACTCCAGTCGGAAGGAGACAGGGTTAAGGACCTCAATGACCTTGTACAGCCCTATATACCGGGGAGTAAATTTTTTGGACGGGACTTTAAGGAGCAAATTTTTTGAAGACAACCACACCAGATCCCCCCGACCACAAACAAGGGGTTAGTAGAACGTCTTATATCTGCCTGAGTCTTTTGTATGCTCTGGAACGCCTCTAGGTTCTTCTGAACATGGGCCCAGACTGTGCACAGTTCCCGATGAACGACACCTACCTCGGGATTGTTGGAACCACCAGGTGAAACGGAAGAGAACCGTGGATTAAACCCAAAATTACAGAAAAAGGGGTAGACCCCTGACGAGTTACTGACCCTGGTTATTAAGGGAAAATTCAGCGAGGGAAATAAAGGAGACTCAATCATATTGACAGTCAGAGATAAAACACCTTAAATATTGTTCTAGAGACTGATTAGTCCTCTCAGTTTGGCCATTAGTTTCAGGATGGATGGCCGAGGAGAAGGACAGATCAATCTCCAACTTTTTACAGAAAGCTCTCCAAAACAATGAAACAAATTGTACCCCTCTGTTAGAAATAATATTGACAGGAACCCCATGGAGATGCAGGATGTGCTTGACAAACAAGGTAGCTAATGTCTTAGCTTTGGGTAGTTTCTTGAGGGACACAAAGTGGCACATCTTACTGAAGCGGTCTACTACAACCCACACCACCGACTTGAGATGGAGGCAGATCGGTGATAAAATCCATGGAGATATGGGTCCAAGGTCTCTGCGGAATGAGAAAAGAACATAGTAATCCCGCTGGTTGGGACCTAGAAGTCTTGGACCTAGCACAAATTTCACAAGCGGCGACGTAGGCCTTAACGTCTTTAGGCAACCCAGGCCACCAATAGTTTCTGGCAATGAGGTGCTTGGTACCCATGATGCCTGGATGGCCAGATATAGCAGAGTCATTCCCTGATTTTCCCTGAGTACCCTTAACCGGAATTGCAGGGGAACAAACAGCTTGTTCTCAGGAAGGTTCCCGGGAGCTGAACCTTGATCAGCCGCAATTTCGGAGACTATGTCAGAATCAACAGAGGAAATGATTATACCTGGGGGCAAAACACAAGCAGGACCTGCCTCCGAATGAGGGCTGGCCATGAAGCTACGCGACAATGCATCAGCTTTAATATTTTTAGACCCAGCCCTATATGTGACCAAAAAGTTTAATCTAGTAAAAAACAACGCCTATCGAGCTTGTCTCGGGTTTAGATTCCGGGCAGATTCTAGGAAAACCAGATTCTTGTGGTCGGTAAGGACCGTTACCTGGTGCCTAGCCCCCTCCAGGAAGTGGCGCCACTCTTCAAATGCCCATTTAATGGCTAAGAGTTTGCGGTTGCCAATTTCATAGTTACTCTCAGTGGGCGAGAACTTCCTGGAGAAGTAGGCACAGGGACGGAGATGGGTGAGGGACCTGGTACCCAGGGACAAGACAGCACCCACTCCCACCTCACAGGCGTCAACCTCCACAATGAATGGCTCCATTTGGTTAGGCTGAATCAGCACTGGGGCCGAGATAAAGCACTTCTTAAGGACCTCAAAAGCCTGGACCGCCTCCGGAGGCCAGTGGAGGAGATCCACACCTTTGCGAGTAAGATCCGTAAGAGGCTTAGCGATGACCGAGAAGTTAGCAATAAATCTCCTGTAATAATTAGCAAACCCCAGGAAGCACTGTAACGCCTTCAGGGAGGCCGGTTGGACCCATTCAGCCACAGCCTGAACCTTGGCAGGGTCCATCCGGAATTCATTAGGAGTGAGGATTTGACCAAAAAATTGTATCTCCTGCACCCCAAACACACATTTTTCGTTTTTAGCAAAGAGTTTGTTTTCCTGAAGGGCCTGGAGCACCTTCCTGACATGCTCAATGTGGGAGGACCAGTCCTTGGAAAACACAAGTATGTCATCAAGGTACACTACAAGAAATACCCCCAGGTAGTCTCTTAAAATATCATTTATGAAATTCTGGAAGACCGCGGGAGCATTACACAACCCAAAGGGCATGACGAGGTATTCGAAATGACCTCTGGGCGTGTTAAATGCAGTCTTCCACTCATCCCCCTCTCTGATGCGGATAAGGTTATTCAAGTTTCGGTAATCGATGCATGGCCTAAGGTCACCATCCTTCTTCCCTACGAAGAAGAAGCCAGCACCTACCGGAGAACTAGAGGGGCGAATGTAACCCTTGGCCAGGCATTCCTGGATATACTCTCTCATGGCTTCACATTCGGGACAAGAGAGATTCAGGGTCTTCTGCTAATATTATGTCTGTGGAATTTGCTATGTCTCTAGCTATGCCATTGATTGATTTACCTAGTGGTTATCGACTCCACTCCACTTGCTAATAGTTATTTTACACAGCATACCCCTGTTTTTGAACTCATTGTTGGCTCCATGCATTTGGAGCAGTGCTCTGTACTGGTGATGCAGGGATTATCGTCCGATTTGGTTTTAGGCCTGTAAGGTCACTGTAAGGAACCAATATCCCTTTCCTCTGTTTCCTGATCTCTTCAATCAGGTTCAGGGGGCCCAGTGGTTCTCTAAGTTTGATCTTCGGGGGGCTTACAACCTTATCCGAATCAGAGATGGGGATGAGTGGAAGACTGCGTTTAACACGCCCGAAGGTCATTTCGAATACCTCGTCATGCCCCTTGGGTTGTGTAATGCTCCCACGGTCTTCCAGAATTTCATAAATGAGATTTTAAGAGACTACCTGGGGGTATTTCTTGTAGTGTACCTTGATGATATACTTGTGTTTTCCAAGAACTGGTCCTCCCAAGTAATCTCCCACGACGACGTATAGTTACTTACTCGTGCGGGTAAGGGTTAAGGGGATATACATACATAAAGGTAAATATTTATATATACAAATACACAGACATTAACACGTTGCGTCTTCAGAGACTGACCAATCACAGCCATCTGCGACGTCGTCTACAGGAGAAAGCTCCTTTCACTTTCTCTGATCTCCTCATTTCTGTGAGATCCATGAGGAGATCAGAGAAAGATATGTAAAAAAAAAAAACAACACAATTTTTATTAACCCCTTCCCGAAAATGGGCGTATAGTAATGCCCTGAGGATGAAGCGGGCACAGGAGCTGTGCACGCTCCATTCTCATCGGGTGGGTGTTGGCTGTAATATACAGCCGACATCTCACTACATCTCACTGTTCTCTCCGATCGCCGTCGTTTAACCCCTTAAATGCTGCTGTCAATAGCGATTGATACACTCTGCACTCCATTGCCCCCCCCTGAAAAAAATTGCGAGGTTCTGATGGTTGCAATGGCAACCAGGAAGCCTAGCATCGGCTTCCTGGTTGCCAGGTACGGGAGCCTATTATGTCCTGCCCAAGGCAGGATGTAATAGGCTCAACTGTCAGTTGTAAAGTGACAGTTACAATACACTGCACTACACAAGTACATACAGAAGTAGTGCAGTGTATTGTACAGGGGATCAGAAGATCAGATCTTCCAGTCTCCTAGTAAGTGTAAAATAAAAAGTGAAAAAAAATAAGTTTTAGATAAATAAATAAATAATTAGAACTTTTACGTAATAAAAACAATAATCGCCCTGTTTCCCTGATCAAGCCCTTTATAATTAGAAAAAAATGAAAAAGAAAAACTAGACATAATAGGTATCGCCGCGTTCGTATCGGCCTGACCTAAAAAAATATTATATTATTTATCCCGCACAGTGAACACCGTAAAAAAAATACAATAAAAAACAATGGCAGAATTTCCTTTTTTGATCACGTTGTTTCCAAAAAATGGAATAAAAAGTGATCAAAAAGTCGCACGTACCCATACATACCAATAAAAGCTACAGTGTGTCACACAAAAAACAAGCCCTCACACGGCTCCGTCGACAAAAAAATAAAAAAGTTATGGCTCTCAGGATATGGTGACACTAAAACATTATTTTATTTAGAAAAAAGTGTTTTTATTTTGTAAAAGTAGTAAAACATATAAAAACAATATGAATTAGGTATTGCCATAATTGTATCAAACCGCAGAATAAAGTAAACATGTTGTTTATACTGCACAGAGAACGCCGTTAAAAATGTATAAAAAAAACAGTGAGAGAATTTCTGTTTTTTGGTCTCCTCACCTCACAAAAAATGGAATACAAACTGATCAAATTATCACATGTACCCCAAAATGATACTAATGAAAACTACAGCTCGTCCCATGAAAATCAAGCACTCACACAGCTCGTCAACGGAAAAATAAAGAGTTATGACTCTTGGAACGCAATAATGCAAAACGACGGCCCAGACTAATTTATATGTGCAGCAGTTCTTCACCTAAAACCCCACGTCATCATTTGCAGCCCCCACTGGTAGACCCTGTAAATGCAGCGAAAACTATGACATTTTGGGGCCTGTGCTACATATGGGGCTAGTGAAGAAGTCAAAGATTAGGCAATGCTGGAGTGCAGATATTTCGTACAATACCACGGACACCCTTTAGAAGTGAGACTCCTACACCCAAAAATCCGGCCTGTGCATGAAGGATTGGTTCAAAGGGTACGTCATTATCCATGGATAATTAATCTTATTATTCATTCACCCCATTATCACATCATCCTATTATGACCTGTTGTACTCCGCCTAGCTTACATATACCCTGATGTACTCCACATAGCTTACATATACCCTGATATACTCATATACTCCGCACAGCTTACATGTACCCTGATGTACTCCGCGCAGCTTATATATACCCTGATGTATTCATCACAGCTTACATATACCCTAATGTACTCCACATAGCTTACATATACCCTGATGTACTCCACATAGCTTACATATACCCTGATGTACTCCGCCCAGCTTACATATACCCTGATGTACTCCGCACAGCTTACATATAGCCTGATGTACTCCACATAGCTTACATATATCCTGATGTACTCCGCCCAGCTTACATATACCCTTATGTACTCCGCACAGCTTACCCATACCCTGATATACTCTGCGCAGCTTACATATACCCTGATGTACTCCGCACAGCTTACATATACCCTGATGTACTCCACATAGCTTACATATACCATGATGTACTCCACATAGCTTACATATACCCTGATGTACTCCGCCCAGCTTACATATACCCTGATGTACTCCGCACAGTTTATATATACCCTGATGCACTCCGCCCAGCTTACATATACCCTGATATACTCCTCACAGCTTACATATACCCTGATGTACTCCGCACAGCTTAAATATACACTACCGTTCAAATGTTTAGGGTCACTTACAAATTTCCCTATTTTTGAAAGAAAAGCACAGTTTTTTTCAATGAAGATAACATTAAATTAATCAGAAATACACTCTATACATTGTTAATGTGCTAAATGACTATTCTAGCTGCAAACGGCTGGTTTTTAATGCAATATCTACATAGGTGTATAGAGGCCCATTTCCAGCAACCATCACTCCAGTGTTCTAATGGTACATTGTGTTTGCTAACTGTGTTAGAAGGCTAATGGATGATTAGAAAACACTTGAAAACCCTTGTGCAATTATGTTAGCACCGCTGTAAACAGTTTTGCTGTTTAGAGGAGCTATAAAACTGACCTTCCTTTGAGCTAGTTGAGAATTTGGAGCATTACATTTGTGGTTTCGATTAAACTCTCAAAATGGCTAGAAAAAGAGAGCTTTCATGTGAAACTCGACAGTCTATTCTTGTTCTTAGAAATGAAGGCTATTCCATGCGAGTAACGGTGTGTACTACTCCCTTCAGAGGACAGCACACACAGGCTCTAACCAGAGTAGAAAGAGAAGTGGGTTGCACAACTGAGCAACAAGACAAGTACATTAGTGTCTCTAGTTTGAGAAATAGACGCCTCACAGGTCCTCAACTGGCAGCTTCATTAAATAGTACCCGCAAAACGCCAGTGTCAACGTCTACAGTGAAGAGGCGACTCCGGGATGCTGGCCTTCAGGGCAGAGGGGCAAAGAAAAAGCCATATCTGAGACTGGCTAATAAAAGGAAAAGATTAATATGGGCAAAAGCACGCAGACATTGGACAGAGGAAGATTGGAAAAAAGTGTTATGGACATACGAATCAAAGTTTGAGGTGTTTGGATCACACAGAAGAACATTTGTGAGACGCAGAGCAACTGAAAAGATGCTGGAAGAGTGCCTGACGCCATCTGTCAGGCATGGTGTAGGTAATGTGATGGTCTGTTGTTGCTTTGGTGCTGGCAAAGTGGGATATTTGTACACGGTAAAAGGGATTTTGAATAAGGAAGGCTATCACTCCATTTTGCAACACCATGCCATACCCTGTGGACAGCGCTTGATTGGAGTCAATTTCATCCTACAACAGGACAATGACCCAAAGGACACCTCCAAATTATGCAAGAACTATTTAGGGAAGAAGCAGGCAGCTGGTATTCTATCTGTAATGGAGTGGCCAGCGCAGTCACCAGATCTTAACCCCATAGAGCTGTTGTGGGAGCAGCTTGACTGTATAGTACGCAAGAAGTGCCCATCAAGCCAATCCAACTTGTGGGAGGGCCTACTGGAAGCATGGGGTTAAATTTCTCCCGATTACCTCAGCAAATTAACAGCTAGAATGCCAAAGGTCTGCAATGCTGTAATTGCTGCAAATGAAGCATTCTTTCACGAAAGCAAAGTTTGAAGGAGAAAATTATTATTTCAAATAAAAATCATTATTTATAACCTTGTCAATGTCTTGACTATATTTTCTAGTCATTTTGCAATTCATTTGATAAATATAAGTGTGAGTTTTCATGGAAAACACAAAATTGTCTGGGTGACCCCAAACTTTTGAATTGTAGTGTACTCTGATGTACTCCGCCCAGCATACATATACCCTGATGTACTCCGCCCAGCTTACATATACCCTGATGTACTCCGCCCAGCTTACATATACCCTGATGTACTCCGCCCAGTTTACATATACCCTGATGTACTCCTCACAGCTTACATATACCCTGATAAACTCCACCCAGCTAACATATACCCTGATGCACTCAGCACCAGCTTACATATGCCCCCATATTATAAACTGAAACTCCAGTAAAACACCAAAACAAAACTACTACCAAACAAAATCTGCGCTCCAAAAGCCAAATGGCGCTCCTTCTGGGCCTGGCAGTGTGCCCAAACAGCAATTTATGACCACATATGGGGTATTACCGTACTCAAGAGAACCCGCTTAACAGTTTATGGGGTGTGTGTCTCCAGTGGTACAAGCTGGGCACAACACATTGGGCACTGAAATAGCATATCTGTGGAAAATGGCAATTTTCAATCTGCAACATCCACTGTGCACTAATTTCTGCAAAACCTTTGGGGTCAAAATGCTCACTACACTTCTAGATGAATTCCTTGAGGGGTGTAGTTTCCTAAATGGGATCACTTCTCGGGGGTTTTCACTGTACTGGTACCTCAGTGCAATGCAACATGGCGTCAAAAACAAATTTTGTAAAATCTCCACTCCAAAAACGAAATTGCGCTTTTTCCGTTTAGACCCTTGCTGTATGTCCAAATAGCAGTTTACAACCACATATGGGGTATTTCCCTACTCAGGAGAAATTAAGTAACAAATTTTGGTGTGTCATTTCTCCTGTATTCCTGTGGAAATTAAAAATTATGAGCTAAATCTACAGGTTATTGGAAAAAAAATATTTTTTCATTTTCACGGCCCAATTCTAATAAAATCTATAAAACACCTGAGGGCTCAAAATGCTCACTACACCTATAATTTAATTCTTTCAGGGTTATAGTCTTCAAATTGGGATCGCACCTGGGCACTTTCTACTATACTGGTACTTCAGGGGCTCTGCAAATGCGACATGGCCCCCAGAAACCAACTCAGCTAAATCTGCGCTGCAAAATCCAAATGGTGCTCTGTCCCTTCTGAGCCCTGCCGTGGGTCCAAACAGTAGTTTATTACCACATATGGGGTATTGCCTTAATCAGGAGAAATTGATTTACAAATGTTGAGGTGCTTTTTCTCCTTTATTTCTTATAAAAATTAGAAAATTCTATTTTTTTCAGAAAAAAAGTCTCTTTTCATCTTCACAGACTAATTCCAATAAATTCAGCAAAAAACCTGTGGGGTCAAAATGCTAACTATACCACTAGAAAAATTCCTTGAGGGGTGTAGTTTCCAAAATGGGGTCACTTTTGGGGGGGTTTCCACTGTTTAGGTCCCTCCGGGGCGTTGCAAACGTGACACGGCACCGAAAACCATTCCTGTAAAATCAGTGCTCCAAAATCCAAATGGCGCTCCTTCCCTTCTGAGCCCTGATGTGGGACCAAACAGCAGTTTATTACCACATATGGGGTATTTCCGTAATCGGGAGAAATTGCTTTACAAATATTGGGGTGCTTTTTCTCCTTTATTCCTTGCAAAAATTCGAAATTTCTTAGTTTTTGCAGAAAAAAAGTAGATTTTCATTTTCACAGACTAACTCCAATAAATATAGCAAAATACCTGTGGGGTCAAAATGCTAACTATACCCCTAGATAAATTCCCTGAGGGGTGTAGTTTAAAAAACGGGGTCACTGTTTTGGAACCACAAGACCTCTTCAAACCTGACATGGTGCCTAAAATATATTCTAAAAAAAGGAGGTCTCAAAATCCACGAGTTGCTCCTTTGCTTCTGAGGCCTGTGTTTCAGTCCATTAGCACACTAGGGCCACATGTGGGATATTTCTAAAAACTGCAGAACCTGGGCAATAAATATTGAGATGCATTTCTCTGGTAAAACCTTCTGTGGAACAGAAAAAAATGTATTACACGGCCTTAAAGGGCCAGTACGCGTCCAGCTGTCACCAACCAATAATTAGCTCAAACGGCTGCTGGACTATAAAAAGGGACTCTGCCCACTTGTTCCTCGCCTGAGCATTGTTGTATACCTAAGTTTGTCTTGCAAATGTTCTCCCAGTATTTCCTAGTTCCCAGTGTTACCCGTTCCTGCTGCCTGTAGCCTGTATCCCGTGCTATCGTATCTACTGTGAAAGTCAAGTCGTTTCTTCCGCTGCATCCACGGTGCCACCTGCTGTGAAAGTCAAGTCGTGCTTCCGCTACTGTCTACATTGCCTCAGGTACCCATTCTCAACTATAGACATTGTTTTGTACCTTGTTAGCCAGCTGCTAACCCGCTACGCGGTACGGCCCAGTGGGTCCACACCTCACGCCTTGAGAGTACGCCCAGGCTATGGACCCCACTGGCCAAGTCAAGGGCCTGTCATCCTCCCAAGCCATGCAGGCGGACCTGCAGGAACTGCAAGCACGACAGGATCAACTGCTTTTGGCAGTAGACTCCATGGCACAGCAGCTAGGGGTGCTAGCTTTTTCCTCCACTGCTCCTATTCAAGCACCTCCAATTGACCCTCCTGCTACACCTCCTGGCACCCCAGTTTGGACCCTCGGTTCTCGCTGCCATTGCCACCTCGGTTCCATGGAGACGCAAGTTCGTGCAGGGGGTTTCTAAATCAATGCCATATCCACTTCACTCTGCACGCCCGAGCATTCCCTTCGAACGGAGCCAGGATCGGCTTTATTATATCTCTACTTGCTGCTCGAGATCTCCCAGCTGCCTTTGACGACCTGATTCTACTGGATACCCGAGTGGACATAAGGCTCAGGGAGGGATCTCAAGAGATTCTACAGGAAAGAAGGCTTCCTAGACTGGGGCCCAACTTCCAGCTACCCCTCTTGCCTTGTTTTTTTGTTGTGCCCGAGGTTCCGATGAAGGTGGATCGGCTTAAACTGTCCGTTAAAAAAAAACAGCTCAGGCGCACCTCTGGACTCTGTCTATATTGCGGCCCCACTGGCCATGTCGTGCGTCTGTGTTCCCAGATGCCAAAGAAACCCCAAACTCCTGGGATTGGTTGGAGAGACAACCCTTGGTGCTTCGGCATTTAATAGAGAACTCTCTTCCAAACTGTTCATTCCTGTGACCATCATCGCTGGCGAGAGACCTCATCCAGTCTCTGCCTACCTGGACTCTGGCTCCGCAGCCAATTTCATCTGCCAAGACCTTGTGGATCTTCTTCAATTGCCCACTGTTTTGCTGGAGAGACCGTTGATCGTTGCCTCGGTGGATGAACTGCCTTGCCTGACCCAATTTTGTCTGTGACCAAGCCATTAAGACTTCAAGTAGGAGCTCTTCATTCTGAGCTCATCTCCCTGTATGTCCTGTCCAAGGCCGTCAACCCCGTGCTGCTGGGTTTGCCTTGGCTACGTCTACACGCCCCAGTCCTGAATTGGAACTCCGGAGAGGTTCTCCAGTGGGGCCCCAAGTGTCTCGACCGCTGTCTGGTGCATGTCCATCCGTCCCAGCCTTCTCCGCATGAGTCATTGGCAGGGTTGCCTCCTTGTTACTCTCAGTTCACTGATGTCTTCAACACAAAGGAAGCAGAGACATTGCCACCACATCGAGCATACGACTGTCCTATCGACTTGGTTCCTGATTCGTCCCCTCCTCACGGTAGAGTATACCCTCTCTCCTTGCCAGAGACCCAGTCTATGTCGGCCTACATTAAGGAGAATCTGGAGAGGGGCTTCATACGAAAGTCTTCATCCCCGGCCAGAGCCAGGGTTTTCATTGTCAAAAAAATGATGGATCCCTTCGACCCTGCATTGACTACCGGGGTCTCAACCAGATCACGGTGAAGAACAGGTACCCATTGCCGTTGATTTTGGAACTTTTTGATCGCATACATGGGGCGAAATTTTTTTCCAAGCTAGACCTGCGGGGGGCTTACAATCTAATCCGGATCCGTCAGGGTGACGAGAGGAAGACTGCATTTAACACACGTGAAGGACACTACGAATATTTGGTCATGCCCTTCGGCCTGTGAAACGCCACCGCAGTGTTTCAAGAATTTGTCAATTACATTTTTCGTGATCTCCTCTATGTCTGTATTGTGGTGTATCTCGATGATATCTTGATTTTTTTCCCAGATCTGGTGACTCATTAGGGTCATGTCCGCCAGGTGTTGCTTCGATTAAGAGAGAATCATCTTTACGCCAAGTTGGAGAAGTGCGTGTTCCAAGAGAAGTCTCTACCCCTCCTGGGCTATATCATTTCTGATCAGGGTCTCAAAATGGACCCTGAGAAGGTTGTCCTAGAGTGGCCACGTCTAGAGATGAGCGAACTTATGAAAAGTTCGGTTCGGCTGGTTCGCCGAATTTCACAAAAAAGTTAGATTCGGACCGAACTAGTTCTGACCGAACCTGTAATTTCCATGCGCCGAACATGGTACTGTCCAGGGTGCTGAAAGAGTTAATGGGCTGCACTAACTCTTTCAGCAACCTTGACAGTACCATGCTCGGCGCACGGAAAATAAAATTTTAATGTAATAAAAAAAAAAAATTATACGTTCATACTTACATTCCTCCTGTCCGGCCTCCAGCGATGACATTTCATCCATGTCGCCGCTGCAGCGGCGGTCACGCATGTCACGTGACCGCCTCTGCAGCAAATCACAGGCTGCCGCGGCCACTTCAGCCAATCACAGGCTGCCGCGGCCGCTGCAGCCAATCACAGGCTGCCGCGGCCGCTGCAGCCAATCACAGGCCAAAAAAAATGTCTCTCTTCAGGAAACATACAAAAGTTAGGTTCATGTTTAAAGGTGGGTCATGAGAAATTCATGACCTTGTGGCTAATGCAGTATTGAAACATGTACATATGCACCAGGGGTCTCAAGTGGATAGAGCGGGTTCCCCAGCAGCATTTAAAAGAAACAGGATCCTGACCTGTCCACAGAGTTTAAGGCAGCACAGAGTATTTCAGGAGATGAGTGTGCGGATCTTGTGCGGGGTGGTGACTTGCCAATCATGTGAAGGACAGGAGTGGAGGAGAGGTAACAGACTGAGAGCTACGTAATGGTAAGAGCAGAGTTCACAGCAGCACAGAATATTTCAGGAGAGGAGCGTGCAGATGTTGAGGAGTGTATGACGCTGACTGGTCACTGATTGGTCAGCGTCATACACATAAACACGCCCAGTTAAAAACACAATACGCGCCCAGTTGGACATAACAAAAAAAAACGCCCAGTTGTCCATTTCAAAGCTCATTTGCATATATGCACACGACCGTAAAAACTCCCGTTATTACGGGTCGTATTTACGACCCGTAATAACGGGCTCATAGACTTCTATTGGCCACGGGTACCTTCCCGTTTTCTTACGGGAAGGTGCCCGTGCCGTTGAAAAAGATAGAACATGTCCTATTTCAGGCCGTAACGGTGACGCGTCCCTCTCTTGACATCCAGCCCGATTGTGATTGGCTGCAGCCTGATATGAAGGTAACCTGTAATAGTACTCGGAGTGCCTATAGCTACATAGTACAGAGGTACAAGGACGATGTCTGCCTCTGTATAGGCTCCATGCTCATGGCGGAGCTGTGTGCAGTAAGACATTTTTAACAATGACTGACAAATGTTTAGCTTGTGTATAGACACATGTAAAATAAAGCTGTTAATAATAAGGTGTTTTCATGGTTGCACCACGAGAAGTAATTACGGTTTTATCCTTCAATTTTCTGTTTTACTATTACTTCTGTTATTGCCTTTTCTCATTATCCTTTTATTAACTTATTCTAAGGAATTGGAGGGACATTGCAGCGGTTTCATTGTCAGGTGGTTGACCTCAATATCTCACAAGAAGGTCATCTGTTTCTGCAGCCAATCACAATCGGGCTGGATGTCAAGAGAGGGACGCATCACCGTGGCCTTGGTGACGCGTCCCTCTCGACATCCAGTCTGACCTCCCGGGATGACGCGGCAGTCCATGTGACCGCTGCAGCCTTGGATTGGCCTGTGATTGGCTGCAGCGGTCACTTGGACTGAATCGTCATCCCAGGAGGTCAGACTGGAGGAAGAAGCAGGGAGTTATCGGTAAGTAGGAACTTCTATTTTTTTTACACGTTGATGTATATTGTGATCGGAAGTCACTGTCCAGGGTGCTGAAACAGTTACTGCCGATCGTATAACTCTTTCAGCAACCTGGACAGTGACTATCTCCGCCGGGTTCGGTCAAAACGTGTTCGGCCGAACCCGGTGAAGTTCGGATTCGCTGCGAACCGAACTTTTCCCGATGTTCGGACCGAAACCGGGTTCGGTTGTCCCGGTTCGCTCATCTCTAGCCACGTCCACAAAGCTTAAGGGCCATACAACGCTTCCTGGAATTCGCCAACTTCTACAGAGTGTTCATTCCCAACTTCTCTTTTTTGACAGCCTCATCTCTACCCTCACTAAAAAGGGTATGAATGCCAAGGTATGGACTCCAGAGGCGGAAGTCACATTTAAAACCTTAAAAAAGGCCTTCACGTCAGCCTCTATTCTTCATCATTCTGATGTATCCCTACAGTTTTCGTTAGAGGTGGACGCCTCTTCTGTTGGTGCTGGTTCCAGAGAGGATCGAAAGGCAAGACGGTGGTATGTGGTTACTACTCCAAGCTGTTTTCTCCTGCAGAGCGCATTTACTCGATTGGGGATAGGGAGCTACTGGCCATCAAGCTGGCCCTGCAGCAGTGAAGACACCTACTGGAAGGCGCAGCTCATCCTATCCTTGTCTTCACGGACCACAAGAACCTGACCTACCTACAGACGACTCAACGGCTGAATCCTCGCCAAGCCAGGTGGTCATTGTTTTTTGCACGGTACCAGTTTGAACTCCACTATCGACCTGCCGACAAGAATCTGAGGGCCGATGCCTTGTCTAGTCCCCACAGAATATTATCGATCCTTCCTGCATCTACTCTGTTAACCCTCTGCAGGTTAGAGACATTCCTCCGGGAAGAACTTTTGTACATCTGGCTGACCGAGGAAGAATCCTTTGCTGGGGTCACAGTTCCAAGCTGGCAGGTCACGCGGGGGCCCGTAAGACCTGAGACCTAATTGTCCATCAGCTCTGGTGGCCGACGCTGCCCAAAGACGTCATGGACTTTGTCTCCTCCAGTACGGTGTGTGCAGCAAACAAAGTTGCCCACTCCAGACCAGCCGGTCTGCTCCAACCACTGCCTGTGCCCGATGCCCCCTGGCGGCAGATTGCTATGAACTTTGTCACAGATCTGCCTCTCCCTGCGGGATGCAGTGTGATCTGGGTGGTGGATCGTTTTTCTAAAATGGCTTATTTTATTCCCCTGACTGGCCTGCCTTCTGCTGGTCGACTGGCTGACCTCTTCATACAACACATCTTCCGTCTGCACGGCTTGCCTCTGCATATTGTCTCGGATCGAGGGGTCCAGTTCACCTCAAAGTTCTGGAGAACACTCTGTGGCCTACTCATTGTAAAGTTGGACTTCTCCTCAGCTTATCATCCTCCGTTCAATGGACAATTCGAAAGGGTTAACCAAATTATGGAGATCTATCTGCGGCACTTTGTCTCCAGACGACATGATGACTGGGTGCAGCTGTTCCTGTAGGCGGAGTTCTCCTATAATAACCATACCAGTGAGTCCACCACCTCCAGTCCGTTCTTCATAGTCTATGACCAACATCCTCGAATACCTCTGCCTGGCGCTACAATGTCCCAGGCCGACTCTACCTTCAGGGACTTTCTGCAGATATGGCAGCAGACACGATCTTCTATTTTGCTGCCGGTGGACCACATGAAGAGAAAGGCAGACACTAGAAGACGACAGCCTCTTCAGTTTCTTTAATGTACAAAGGTCTGACTGTCTTCCAGTAATATCTGGCTGAGGGTGCCGTCTTGCAAGTTTGCTCCCAGGTTCCTTGGAACCTTCGAGATTCTGCTACAGATCCTGTGTCATACAAGCCTCGACTGCCTCCTACCCTCAAGATTCCTAACACTTTCCATGTCTCCTTGCTGAAACCCGTGGTCCTGAACTGCTACTCCAGGACTCCTAGTTCCGCAGTGGCTCCTGGCGGTTCATCTGGAACTTTCGAAGTGAGGGAGATCCTGGCCACCAAGAAAGTGGGAGGAAGGACGTTTTATTTGGTGGATTGGAGGGGATTTGGTCCAGAGGAGAGGTCTTGGGAGCCAGAGGAGAACATCGATGCTCCTGTCCTCGTTAAGAAATTTATTTCCCGCTCTGGCCCCAAGAGGAGGGGGCGTAAGAGGGGGGATACTGTAACGTCTATGGCCGGGGGCCGTCGTTCAGACTTACCCTCTGATGGCCTCGGCCATGGACATCTGTCTTCTCGGCGTCAGCTCCCTCCAGGGAGATGCCGGCACTCACTTTTGGGTCCTCAGACTGTTTCCCCAAGGGTGCGCGCGCCCGAGCGTGCTCGGCCTCAAAGGGCCAGTACGCGTCCAGCTGTCACCAACCAATAATTAGCCCAAATGGTTGCTGGACTATAAAAAGGGGCTCTGCCCACTTGTTCCTCGCCTGAGCGTTGTTGTATACCTAAGTTTGTCTTGCAAATGGTCTCCCAGTATTTCCTAGTTCCCAGTGTTACCCGTTCCTGCTGCCTGTACCCTGTATCCCGTGCTATTGTATCTACTTTGAAAGTCAAGTCGTGTCTTTCGTTGCATCCACGGTGCCACCTGCTGTGAAAGTCAAGTCGTGTCTTCCCGCTGCATCCACAGTGCCACCTGCTGTGAAAGTCAAGTCGTGCTTCCGCTACTGTCTACATTGCCTCAGGTACTCATTCTGAACTAGAGACATTGTTTTGTACCTTGTTGGCGAGCTGCTACCCCGCTATGTGGTACGGCCCAGTGGGTCCACACCCCACACCGTGACACCCACTACCCTTGGTCGCCAGGTGCTGACGCTGCAGTCATCATGGCATCACTGCATGGACAGTGTTGTCAGTGTTGTCAGGAGCAGAACAGTGTTCCAGGCAGAGTGCTAAGAGTGCTCTGCCCGGGACTTTGGCTCTGGGGTTGCCCCTGACATCACTAGCTGCACATCGGCAGTGATGACAGGTGCTTCCCAAGAGCCTGAGTACCAGAAAAGAGCCTTCACTAGCACTCTGCCCAGGACTTCAGCTCTGCTCCGAACATCACTATCCATATATGGACAGTGATGTCAGGAGCAGAGCAGGAGTCCCATGCAGAGTGCTAGTAGTGCTCTGCCTGGCACTATGGCTCTGGCGTTGTCCCTGACAACACTGTTCATATATGGACAGTGATGTCAGGGGCTTCTCCTCAAGCCGAATCCCTAGACAGAGCGTTGGCAATGCTCCACTTCTAGAGGGAACCCAAAGGCACTACCTACAGGGAGGGGGCTGTATGGCACTACCAGGGAGGAGGGCTGTGTGGCACTACCAGGGAGGGTGGCTGTGTGGCATTACTGGGCATGGGAGCTGTGTGACACCACCTGGGAGGAGGGGGCTGGGTGGCACTACCTGGGAGGGGGGGCTGTGTGGCACTTCCTGGGTGGGGGGCTTTGTGGCACTACCTAGGAGGGGGGCTGTGTGGCACTACCAGGAAGGGGGCTGTGTGGCACTACCTGGGGGGACTGTGTGGCGCTACCTGGGAGGGGGCTGTGTGGCACTACCTGGGAGGGGGCAGTGTGGCACTAACAGGGAGGAGGGCTGTGTGGCACTACCAGGAAGAGGGCTGTGTGGCACTACCTGGGGGGGCTGTGTGGCGCTACCTGGGAGGGGGGCTGTGTGGCACTACCTGGGAGGGGGCTGTGTGGCACTCTCTACAGAGGGCACTAAAATTATGGGGGTACAAACTTGGGGCATAATGTCTATATAAGGGCACAAAGTGACGTTTTCTGCCATTTTACTGCCGCCGTGAGTTCCCCCGCAAAGGGGCCTACTAGTCTGTGTCACCCAAGGGCCCACATAAATCTTGAGCCAGCCCTGTACATATACATCTTACAGTGCATCTCAAAACTGGAGATACAGTTTAAAAAGATTATTTCCATTAATTAATTGCCATGGATTAGTTAAAGTTTTATGGATTATTATATATGAAAATGTGGTGTTTCCCTTAAGGGAAAGCATAGTATATAAGGGGCAGCATAGTATATAAGGAAAACAAAAACGAATTTCTCCAGCACATCCATAAAAAAATATAAAGTTGTATTCGTACATCAGGTTAAAATTCAGAGAGAGCATAGGTTAGGCGTGTAGACGCTTACACATTTCGAATGCTATGAGTAATGCTTTGCTATAAGTGATATGAGTAAGAACACTATTGTTCGTAATGAGTAAGCGTGTACACGCTTAACATATGCACTCTCTGAATTTTAACCAGATGTACGAATAAAACTTTATATTTTTTCATGGATGTGCTGGAGAAATTTGTTTTGGTTTTCCTCTTCATGGATTCCCCTTGCTAGCATGCAAGCCCCTCCATTGCACTCAAGCGAGGAATTACAGATATCACAAAGACGCTTTTGATGAGCATAATTAGGCTTTTTTCTTGCTTTTTTCTTCATTTATAGTATATAAGGGGCAGCCTAGTATGTAGGGGGCAGCATAGTATTTAGGGGCAGAATAGTATATAAGGGGCAGCATAGTATAAAGGGGCAGCATAGTATAAAGGGGCAATATAGTATATAGGGGAAGCATAGTATATAAGGGGCAACATGGTATATAGTGGCAGCATAGTATATAAGGGACAGTATAGTAAATAAGGGGCAGCATAGTATATAAGGGGCAGCAAATTATGTAAGGGGCAGCAAATTTATAGGGGCAGCATAGTATATAAGGGGCAACATAGTATATAATGGACAGCACAGATATCTTCATCATTAAAGTAGAACAAATAAAATGAACACACACTTACAAAGAGACATATATACACATGCAGACACATATATAGACAAACACATACATGCATGTATGCATACCTACTGGAACATATACACATACAAACACAGAGACATATATACACATATAGACACACATAAACATAGACATATACCATCTCTCCATGCTCACTGTAAAAGCCGCGGACCGCTGCAGTTCCTCACCTCGCAATGGCCACAACCGCAGAACCATGGCTTCCTGCCAGCGTCTCCCTCCTAGGAGACGCCTGCACACGCGACCATCCTACTCTGAAACCCTAGGGTGCGCACATGTGAAATCTTCCCTGACCAAACCCCAAATCATCCTGGACTATAAAAAGGGCTCTGCCCTTGCACTCCTTGCCTGAGCTTTGTTGTTGCCTACCCATTCGTATTGCAAATGGTCCCTTAGTTGTTTCCTGCTACCAGTGTTCCCGTATTCTGCGTCCTATATGCTGTATCCTGTTGCTGTGTTTGTTTCCTGAGTCTAAGCCTTTAGTTGGATTTGAGTGTGTCATCTGGTGTTATCTGCCACATCTGGTGTCATCTGACACGCCAAGCTCCATCCATTCCTAAGCCTCTACTACACCTCATGTCTGTCTGGACTCTTACAGGTACTCTTGTGCTAAAAACTTTTCATAGACTTTATATAGACTGTTGTTTGGCCAGCTGCCACTCCGCTACAATGGAGTGGCCTAGTGGGTCCACATACCCCTAGATCGTGACAGTACACTCAGGCCATGGAACCCGCTGGTTAACCTAAGACGGCGTTTCAGTTGATGCAAATGGACATGCATGACCTGCGTGTAGGCCAGGATCAGCACTTACTGACAGTAAATTCTATCATCACCTGATTGGATCATCCTCCTGCACCTCGATTGGATGCCGCTGCTGTTCAACTACCTGTTACCCCTCCTGCTTGCCCCGGACGCTCAGTTTCACTACCTCTACCGCCTCGCTATGACGGAGATCCTAGAGCCTGTAGAGGATTCATTAATCAATACACGATACACTTTAGACTACGGGCTCACCTCTTCCACTCTGATGAGGCCAAGATAGTATTCATTACTTCTCTTCTCGCTGGCAAAGCCCTGCCTTGGGCAAACCCCATCTTGGAACGGGAGGGCTCGGAATTCTCGGATCTATCATTGTTTTTAGAGACTTTTCGTACAGTGTTCGAGGAACCGGGTCGAACATCCCCTGCAGGTGCCACTCTGCTAACCCTCAAGCAAGAGGAGTCGATGGTTGGAGAGTATGCCATCTTCTTCTGTACACTGGCGGCAGAGCTGGCATGGAACAATGAGGCCCTGGTGGCAACCTTTTGGCAAGGACTGTCCATGCACATCAAAGATGAGCTATCAGCTCGTGATCTTCCTTCCACTCTGGATGCTCTTATCCTGTTGGCGACCCGGGTTGACATGAGGATCCAGGAACCTGCTGAGGAGGTTCGGTGGGAGAGATGTTTCTATAGACTGGCACCCTCATTCCAGAAACCCCTATTGTCTTCCCCTGTTGTTCCACCTGAATAGCCAATGCAGGTAGACAGAAACAAATTGCCCAAGTAGGAGAAACAGCACAGATGCTCTTCAGGTTTGTGTCTGTATTGCCGCCTCAAAGGCCATCGTTTGTCAATGTCCACAAAAGCCGGGAAACTCCAGCACCTAGGGTTGGTTGGAGAGACAACCCTAGGTGGAACGACGCCAAATCCTCTCCCAAATTGTCTATTCCTGTAACCATTGCCTCTGGAGAGAGATCATACAACGCCTCTGCCTATCTGGATTTCGGAGCAGCTGCAAATTCTATTCAGCAGGATCTAGTGGATCGCCTCCATCTGCCCACGGTTCCTCTGCAGGGACCCCTAGCTGTTGCCTCTGGGAATGTAGCACTACAAGTCGGGGTTCTCCACTCGGAACAGATTGCCTTTCTCGTCTTGCCTAAAGCTATCAACCCTATACTGCTGGGCCTGCCTTGGCTTCATTTACATGCTCCGGTTCTCGACTGGAGTTCCGGAGAAGTCCTCCAATGGGGATCCAAGTGTCTTCACCGCTGTCTGCCACAGGTTGTTCCTGTTTTGCCTCCACAGCCTCAGTCACTCTCCAATCTACCCTCACATTATGCAAGCTTTGCGGATGTTTTTTGCAAGAAGGAGGCAGAGACTCTTCCTCCCCATCGCATCTATGATTGTTCTGTCAAACTGCTCCCTGACGTCTCACCTCCTCGTGGACGAATCTATCCCCTTTCCCTGCCCATGTCTGCTTACATTAAGGAGAATTTTGAGAGAGGGTTCATCCGGAAGTCTTCTTCCCCGGCCAGAGCCGGATTCTTCTTCGGAAAGAAGAAAGATGGATCTCTTCGTCCATTTATCGACAACTGAGGTTTGAACCAAATTACTGTCAAAAACAAGTACTCCTTGCTGCTCATCTCAGAGATCTTCGACAGAATTCATGGGGCCAAGGTGTTCACAAAGCTGGATGTACGCGGGGCTTATAACTTGATCCATATTCGCAAAGGTGACGAGTGGATTACCACATTCAACACCCGAGACGGTCACTACAAATATCTTGTGATGCGCTTTGGACTGTGTAACGCTCCAGCTGTGTTCCAGGGATTCGTAAATTACATCTTCCGGGATCTGTTGTAAATCTGTGTCGTGGTCTATCTGGACAACTTCCTGATCTACTCACTCGATTTGACGATGCACCAGAGGCAAGTTCGCTAAGTTCCCCTGATGAAACTTCAGCGAAACACACATCGGGTGCGCGGTGGTGTATTTGGGTCAGGTCCTTCTCTATTGCTGGTAATCTTCTCTATTTTATTTTATATTACTATGCATGTATTTCCCACATTGGGGTTGGTTTATGTATTTTCTTAGCACGTCAGGTATTTGTATATGTGTACCATGATACTTGGTCATTATTTGGATTATCTATGTCCACCATAATTTACCTGTGCTGGGGCAATAAAGTACCCACTTTTTTTCATAATACTACGGAGTGCTGCCTATTCTTTGACTTTTTTTACCTGTGCTGGGATATATTAATTAACTACATTATTGTATGTTTTACATTAAGGAACTTGAGACAATCTTTTGTACCCATTTCACCAACCGTACATTCTTCTTTCTCTCGCTTTTTCTGTGAAGGTTGTATGCTCAATTTTTATCGTATTTTGTATTTTTTATCTTGTTTAATAAAGCTGTATTTGATTTTTATGCCTAAATGTCGTGTTATCCCTCAATTGGTTTTCTATATGTTCGCCAAGTTCTGTTGCGGTTAAGGGAGAATCACCTATATACTAAACTCAAAAAATGTGTGTTCGAAAGGAACTATCTGCCCTTCTTTGGCTACATTATCTCCAATCGTGGACTCAAGATGAATCCAGAAAAGGTAAAGTCTGCATTAGAATGGCCACGTCCACAGGGTCTTCGGTCTATGCAACGATTTTTGTGATTCACAAACTTCTACCGGCAATTTATCCAAAACTTCTGGTCTCTGACTGCTCCAATATCTGCTCTCACCAAGAAGGGGGTGGACGCCAAGGTTTGGCCTCCGGAGGGAGAGTTAGCACATACCAACCTCAAGAGCGCTTTCACCTCAGTCTCAGGTCTTCATCATCCTGATGCATCTTGGCAGTTCTATAAGGAGGTGGATGTGTCTTTCGTTGATGCTGGAGCACCTCCATGACTCAAGTACCAGCAGCTAATACTTCATTTGGGACTTTCATTCATATCTGGCAGTAAACTAAGATGGCAATCCTTCAGACAGTGGACTGCATGAAAAAGCATGCCGATAGAAAAAGAAAGGTTCCTCCTCCATTCTCTCCCAGAGTCAAGGTCTGGCTATCCTCGAGAAACATTAATCTCAAGATGCCCTCTCACAAATTCTCTCCCAGATTCCTCGGTCCTTTTGAAGTTTTGCAACGAATAAACCCTGTGTCCTATAAACGTTGGCTTCCTCCTACTCTCAGGATTTCCAACTCATTCAACATGTCCCTCCTTAAGCCTGTGGTTCTGAACTCGCTACAGTAAATCTCCTAGTTCTGAAGTTGCTCCCAGCAGTTCTTCTGATGTCTTCAAGGTGAAGGAAGTTTTGGACTACAAGAGAGTAGGAGGAAGGACTTTCTATTTAGTGCACTGCAAAGGGTTCGGTTCTGAGGAGAAGTCTTGGGAGCCAGAAGATAATCTTAAAGAGGCTCTGTCACCAGATTTTGCAACCCCTATCTGCTATTGCAGCAGATAGGCGCTGCAATGTAGATTACAGTAACGTTTTTATTTTTAAAAAACAAGCATTTTTGGCCAAGTTATGACCATTTTCGTATTTATGCAAATGAGGCTTGCAAAAGTACAACTGGGCGTGTTGAAAAGTAAAAGTACAACTGGGCGTGTATTATGTGTGTTACATCGGGGCGTGTTTACAACTTTTACTAGCTGGGCTTTCTGACGAGAAGTATCAGCCACTTCTCTTCAGAACGCCCAGCTTCTGGCAGTGCAGATCTGTGACGTCACTCATAGGTCCTGCATCGTGTCGGCACCAGAGGCTACAGTTGATTCTGCAGCAGCATCAGCGTTTGCAGGTAAGTAGCTACATCGACTTACCTGCAAACGCCGATGCTGCTGCAGAATCATCTGTAGCCTCTGGTGCCGATGTGTCCTCGCTCGTCTGACACGATGCAGGACCTGTGAGTGACGACACAGCATGATCTCTCGAGAACACGCTGTGTCTGCACTGCCAGAAGCTGGGCGTTGTGAAGAGAAGTGGATAATACTTCTATACACAACACCCAGCTAGTAAAAGTAGTAAACACGCCCCGATGTACGCACATAATACACGCCCAGTTGTACTTTTACTTTTCAACACGCCCAGTTGTACTTTTGCAAGCCTCATTTGCATAAATACGAAAATGGTCATAACTTGGCCAAAAATGCTAGTTTTTTAAAAATAAAAACGTTACTGTAATCTACATTGCAGCGCCTATCTGCTGCAATAGCAGATAGGGGTTGCAAAATCTGGTGACAGAGCCTCTTTAATGCCCCTACCCTCATAAAGAAATTCCTCTTATACTCTGGACCCAAGAAGAGGAGGTGTAAGGGGGGTACGGTAATGGTGGCTGTCCTCTGCCGTGCCTCACCTTGCGGCGGCCGCAGACCCATGGCTTCCTGCCAGCGTCTCCCTCCTAGGAGACGCCTGCACACGCGGCCATCCTGCTCTGAAACCCTAGGGCGCGCACATGTGAAATCTTCACTGACTAATCCCCAGATCACCCTAGACTATAAAAAGGGCTCTGTGCTTCCACTCCTTGTCTGAGCATTGCTGTTGTCTACCCATGTTTGTATTGCAAATGGTCCCTTAGTTGTTTCTTGCTCCCAGTGTTCCCGTATCCTGCTTCCTGTATCCTGTTGCTATGTTTGTTTCCCTGAGTCTAAGCCTTTAGTTGGAGTCGAGTGTGTCATCTGCCACGTCTGATGTCATCTGCCACGCCAAGCTCCATCCGTGCCTAAGCTCCTGCTGCACCTCGTATCTGCCTGGACTCTCGCAGGTACTCTTGTGCTAAGGACTTTGTATAGACATTATATAGACTGTAGTTTGGCCAGCTGCCACTCCGCTATGGTTGGGCGGCCTAGTTGGTCCAAATACCTCTAGCTTGAGACACTGACAGGCTCACAGGTTTCTTGCAGGATAGGCTGTGGGTGGAGCTCCCTCTTCTTCTCTGCTGGGCTCTTGTTAACGTTGTGTGTCTAAGTAAGAGCAGAGCACAGAGTAGAGGCAGAGCCCAGTGGCACCATCTACATGCTGCGAGGGCGCAGCACTCTGTGTACTTGCACAGGTCGCACACCCCTAAGGTCAGCCCTGGTTACACCCTTACACACAGAGGATATTTTTTGCTGCAAAGATGAATTGTAATGGGCCCCGTTCACACCACATTTGCATCATGTCAAAAGGTACCGCAGGCACGACAAACACCATGTAAAATGCCATTCCCAGAGCTTGCTGTGCTATGAAAAAAAGGGCACTGACCACAAAAACACCATAAAAAATGCCACAAACCGAAATGCAATGTGTGTACAGATATTCATATGTCGCTTTAGACTAAGGGTATGTTCACACGGCTTATTTTCAGCCATGGAAAAATGCCTGAAAAAATGGAAGCTGAATGCCTCCAAACATCTGCCCATTGATTTCAATGGGAAAAACGGTGTTTCGATCAGACGGGGCATTTTTATACACGGCCGTTTGAAAAAAACAGCGCATAAAAAATGCCCCGTAAAAAGAAGTGCATATCACTTCTTGAGACGTTTTTGGAGCTGTTTTTCATTGTGACAATACAAAAACAGCTCAAAATACGCTTTACAAAATGATGCTTAAAAAAAAGGCTGAAAATCAGAGGCTGTTTTCCTTTGAAAACAGCTCAGTTTTTTTATAGCCGTTTTTATTTTTGCATATGAACATGCCCTAATAGCAAATACCTCCGGGACCTCAGCAAAATAAAAGTGCTACTGTGAACACCACATCCCCTTCATTGTTTTCAGAGGCACAGCGGTACGCCCATACATGTGGATGTGTCGGGTACTCTAGTTAGTCCCATTTGAATTAATAACATTTAATAAAATATTTCTAAATAGCAATGCTGGAAGCGTGCAGGCAAAGGAGGAGGTTAGGAGATCTACCTCCTGTCCCTGATTTGCTATAGATGACCCCAGGGGAGGGAGGTCACAAACTTTCCTTCATGTTATCACGACCACCCCTCATCAATCAGAGAGCATATTTGATCTCTGATTGTCACATACGGGGATATTTTTATTTCAGAAAAGAAGTGAGAAGGTGAGCAGTAGCTCATTTAATCTCCCCTCTGTGCCTAATCAGGTGGTTTATTGACTTTATGACTCTGATGTTTGGCGCTGTCAAACAACTCGCATCAAGAACTTGGATTACACACAAAAATAAATGAAATTTATGCATCCTGTCCTTATGCAATGTTTTGCATAAAATTTGCTGACCGCTTTTCTAGCCATACACTGTTACCCGCTAAGTTATAGTGACAACGATTCTCATTAGAGAGAAATGTCAAAAATATTTCTAATGGATGGAAAACATTTCCATCAGTCAGGAAAGACATTTTCATCCACTAACATCACTTCACTTCACTTCAAACTAGTTCCACAAAAAAATTATATATATTGGTTGATGTGTTAGCTTAGGTTTAGGGATTTACAATTAGTGCTTAGTGTAAGGCTGTCTTCACACGTTCAGAGGCAATATATATATGTAGTCCACAGTGAAAATCCGCAGCAGTCTTTTTTCCATTGGTTTCTATACCTTTTTAGGTAGTTCAGACATTGTGGAAAATAACAGTGCGGGATTTAGGCTGCGATGCAGAATTTTCACTCTGCAGCATGCACAGCCTATTGTGGAGAAGCAGCAGAATTTCACTGCGGATTTCAGCCTTTGCAATGTAGAGGCTGAAATCTGCGGCAAGTCCGTTGTGATATCGGCCACGTCTGAATTACCTGTCAATATACAAATTTTGCTGCAGATTCGTTGGTAATTGCCGTGAATTTGTGGGAAAATCTACAGCGGAAAATTTCTCTGCGACTGAGCATGCCCATATAGGATTTAGGTGTAGACTCGCTTTTATTTACTCATATTTTTTAACCCTGTCATGACTGAATGGTCTCTATGCCCAGAGCAAAATGTCACGTTTTGGAATGCTGCATTATAAAGGTAAATTTTATTTTTTTATCTCTTATTCTACCCAAATATATTTGAGCCAGGTGGTGACTGAAAATCGTACGCTGAAAAGGTCCAGTGCATCAACTATGAATACTTTATCCAGACAATACAAACAAGACAGTTGTGCAATTTCTTCCGTCAACTATACACCAAGTAAAATTGGAACATGGACATAGAATAGAGATTATTTTAACAAAATCATTTAACCTATGAAATGTCCTTCCTCCCTGTAAAATTAATTCCCATAGTATCGAATCAGAAGTTTGTCTTTACTTTTTAAAAGCACCCGGGAATAATAATAATTAGACTATTTAGCCTACATGGAAAACCAAATGATTTCCCTTAGTTTTCATAGGTTTCAACAACAACAAGACACCTTAGTAAGCATTATTATTTATAGTATTATTCTATTAATAAAATAGTCCTGTTTTTAGACAGCAGTCATTACCAATGCATTATATAGTTGTATAACAATTAATAGATGCAACTAGAAATGGATGCTGTGAGTAACTGCTCCTTTTTTTCATTACACTAGTTAGGAAGTAACTGTAACTTGAAAATAGATCAAAGGAGAGGAGGAGAATAAAGGGAACCTGTCATCTCCGTCCGTTATGTCACAGGCAGCGTGTAGTAGTGACAGACATGCTCATTTCAGCGGCCTGTCATTTATGTGCTAATGTTCAGTAGTTTTGGAAAACGTACACTTTAATCCTTGGACTGCACAGACAGAGAAAAGTCAAACTTATTCATAAGCTAGCGCTACACCCCCCAACCGACGCTGATTGAGAGATTTCTCTCTATAAATGTGCGTAAAGAAAAATCTGTCAATCAGCAGCGATTGGGCGGGGCAATCGGCAGCTCATGAATAATCGTGACTTTTGTCAGGCAAGTCTGTCACTACTTTATGCTGTCCGCCTTTAGACAGGCAGCATAACGTAGAAGTCAGGTTCTCTTTAAGGGAGAAATTGCTGAAATAGGTTTTCATTTTTTTGTGCACTTTGTATGTTATGTGTTCCTTTAAAAGCAAACTTAGCTTTAAGAGGACAAAAAGTAGACATGAGTAAATCTTTAAAAATTTCATTTTCCATTTTTTAAATTCTGAATCACTCTGACTCATTGCAAATATCTGACCTGTCAAATTGATTCTAGCATTTCTATTTAAAAGAATAATAAATAATATTGGCTCCATAAACTACTGTATCGTGTGGTACATTTTGTTGTCATTAAATGTATGAAATAGCTCAGCCATATATGTACACCGTGTTCCAAATTATTATGCACATTGGATTTAAGTGTCATAAATAGAGATGAGCGAACTTATGAAAAGTTCAGTTCGGCTGGTTCGCCGAATTTCATGAAAAAGTTCGATTCGGACCGAACTAGTTCGGACCGAACCTGTAATTCAAGAAAGCCCCTAAAAATCGTGTATAACACTGTTTAAAAGCCCTAGAAGCCCTGTATAACACTCTTAGGTCACCCATGAGTGTATCCAAGTACTTTTGAGCTGTCTTTAAGGCAAAGTTAGTGTCAAAGTTACGCCAACATGTATGGCTTAGGAAAACTGATGGGACACGGTGATAACTAACAGAAACCACTGCACTTGTGCATGTTGTATGCTTAATGCATTGTTAAAAAAGGTACAAAAATTAACCATTTTTGGCGGCAGATGCCTGCCAGGGTTCATACATATAAGGTGGTAAAAGAAGAAGCAATGGCTTTTGACAAGCCCTCCAAAAATTTACCCTTTTTATTGGCAGATGCCTGCCGGGGTTCATCCATACATGATTGTAAAAGCAACAAACAATGGCTTTTCCCATGCCCTCCAAAAATGTACCCTTTTTATTGGCAGATGCCTACCGGGGTTCATCCATACATGGATGTAAAAGCAACAAGAAATGGCTTTTCACAAGCCCTCCAAAAATGTACCCTTTTTATTGGCAGATGCCTGCCTGGGTTCATCCATACATGGATGTAAAAGCAACAAGCAATGGCTTTTCACAAGCCCTCCAGGCCTGCTTGTAGCAGACGGCAGTGGAGGTGTATTGGTGGTAGTAGAGGTAGCCAACGGACAGCAAGGGTGGTGGTAGTAGTAGTAGCAGCACATTAAAACAGACTGGACAGTCACAGGACAAAGCCCTGTGGTGGGGCTGGCCTCAGGCCTGCTTATAGCAGACGGCAGTGGAGGTGTATTGGTGGTAGTAGAGGTAGCCAACGGACAGCAAGGGTGGTGGTAGTAGTAGTAGCAGCACATTAAAACAGACTGGACAGTCATAGACAAAGCCCTGTGGTGGGGCAGGCCTGCTTGTAGCAGACGGCACTGGGGGTGGATTGGTGGTAGAAGTAGTAGAAGCACCAACAGCGGCACATTAAAAAAAGAGTGGACAGGACAGAATCCCGTAGTAGCAGGCGGCAGTAGCAGGCGGCAGCGGCAGCAGCAATGTCAGATCTAATCACTGGCATCAGGCACAGGGGTTTTAAAATCCTCACCGATCCACGCTTGATTCATTTTCAGAAACGTGATATTTTCCAAGCTGTTGGCGGACAATCTTGTTCGCTTAGGGGTGACGAAGCCCCCTGCCACGCTAAATACCCTCTCTGACACTACACTGGAGGGTGGACAAGACAGTACGCCCATGGCAAACTGGGCCAGTTCTTGCCAATGATCCAATCTGCTGACCCAGAAGTCCATGGGGTCTGGGATCAGGATTTCTGACGGAAAAAGAGCACAGTCCAGGTACGAGTGAACCTGGTTGTTTAGGTGCTGGTGATGGTGAACATCCCTTTGGTGACTACGATGTGTGTCAGGTCGGGATATTGGATGTAAAAATGTTGTCATCATATTTTCCAAACTGAATTGGCTGCTGCTGCTGACACTGCTGCCGCCTATTGCAGAGGTAGCTCTGCCAGAGGCGGTGGAACGATGAGACAGTGGGGAGCGGAGAGTGGCCCCCCGGTCAGACATGCTTGCAGCAGGTGTTTGCCGTTTGAAAGCCGTGACAAGCTGGCTGCATAGCTTCTCTCAATAATAAGCCAATTTTGCCTCCCTCTCGGAAGGCGCAAAAAACTCCCCCATTCTGGCTTTATACCGAGGGTCTAAAAGTGTGGCTATCCAGTACTCATCTGTTTGCTTCATGCTAACAATACGACAGTCAGCGCGCAAGTAACGAAGCATACAGCTCGCCATCCTGGCCAGCGTTTCAGAGGGCCCGGTTGGTTCCATCTCCGCCCCATACTGCCATGGTTGTCCATCATCAAGGTCGTCGTCAGACTCGTCATCATCACTGTCATGTTGTGCGGCTGCTTCGTCCCCTATCCCTTCCTGTGATTCCTTCTCCAAATCCAGCTCCTCTTCAGGTCCTGTTTCCTCCTCCTCATCCTCCTCCTCCTCCTCCTCAACATCCATAGCCAGATGTGATCCTTCCTCCATCCTTTGCTGAATCATCGCTGTGAGCGTTTGCTCCAAAATGAATATCAGCGGCATAACATCATTCATTCCGCTAGCGTCACGGCTCACAAATCGTGTGTCTCTAACCAGCTGCCAGTGCCTGAGCTTTGAAATTACACTGGCTCCAAACGCTGCCCCTCTGCTGCATCAGGAAATCATTCACGGCTTTCCGCTGTTCGTACAGACGGTCCAACATGTGCAGGGTGGAATTCCAGCGTGTTGGAAAGTCGCAAATCTGGGAGATTGTTTTGACGCTGCAAGTCCAGGAGGGCGTGCTTAAATGCATACGAACGTCTAAAGCGAACGCAAACCCTCCTGGACATGGCCAGCACACCCTTCAAACCAACATATGACTTTAAGAAGCGTGTTATGACCAGATTGATCACATGTGCCATGCAAGGAGCATGTGTCAGGTGACCTAGACGCAGTGCAGCCACAACGTTCTTCCCGTTATCTGAGACTACATTGCCCAGTGTGAGTTTCAGAGGAGACAGCCAGCGTGCGATTTCCTCCTTGATGCACAGCAGCAGCTCCTGCCCTGTGTGGCTTTTCTCGCCCAGGCTCAGCAGGTGTAAGACAGCGTTGTGGCGCTTCACCTTGCACCTATGAAAAGAGGAGGGAGGAGGAGTGGAAGATACGCTGTGTCCTGTCGGGGACAGGAAGACCTCCATTGAGGAGGGAAAGGAGGAGGAGGAGGAGGAGTAGGAGGAGGATGGTAGGCGCCTGGTGTCCGGAGTTGAACCAGAAAGATACAAGCGTGGAGGTGGTAATGCCTGGCATTGCTGCGGTGGTGCATCGGACTGCAAAATATTGACCCAGTGGGCCGTGAAAGACATGTACTATCCCTGCCCCTGCCCATAGTTGCTGCTCCAGTGTCGACGGTGGCATGTACCCTGCTGCACACGGATAATTGCAAGGACAGGCCCACATTTTCCTCCACGTGCTTGTGCAAGGCAGAGACAGCTTGTTTGGAGAAGTAATGGCGGCTAGGTATTCGCCACCTAGGCTGAGCGCACGCCATCAATTGCTTGAAGCCGGCGGAGTCGACCAGGTGGTACGGCAGCGACTGCACCACCAACAACTTAGCCAGGTGTGAATTAAGCCGCAAGACAAGTGGATGACTGGCTATATATTGTTGCTTATTGGACAACGATTCCGTAATGGATAACTGACGGGACGTAGGAGGAGCACTACAAGACAGTGATGATGATGATGACAACGAGATGGTGGATAAGGCCTGGCTACTACTTAGATGACAGGGACTCGGAGTAGCAGCAGCAGCGGCAGAGGGGTCTTCATTAGATGTACATGATGGTGGGGCATGTTGATTGTCCCACATGGCCTTGTGATGCCGCTCCATGTGTTTACGTAGAGCGGTAGTTCCTACATTGCTGCCCTGCCCACGCCTTACTTTCTGCTTGCAGATACGGCACTGTGCCATGTTTTCGTCCTCCGGGAAGGTACAGAAAAATTGCCACACGGCAGAGTACCGTAAAGAGGTAGTACCACGTCCACTACCAGCAGACACATGGCTGCTGCTTCTAGTAGAACTGGGCACATGTCTTGTGCCAAAAATGCTGGTACTGGGTCTGGCACCAACAGATCCAACATTTGGACTGGAAGAGGACATGGCATGGGTGTTTTTTCCTCTACCCCGTCCTTTCACAACCTTTTTTTTACCAGACATTTCATTGCTGGAGTGCAGCAAGTTGAATCAAAACCTCTTTCCCTACTAGAGGAATGAGGCCCTTATAAAATATTATTTGGACTGGCTGAAAATGAGTGACTGTGAATAGGTGGCAGTCAGTGTATGCTGTGACTTGTATAATAGCACCAAAGGCACCGGCTGTACTTAATTAGCACGTTGAATTAAACCCTTAGACAGAAATGAGGCCCTTTTAAATTGTTATTCGGACTGGCGGAAAATCAGTGACTCATAAGGTGCCAGTCAGTCAGGGAATGCTGGGCGTTGTAGTACTACAAAGGCTGCCTGTATTGCAAGTTGGATGTTAACCCATGCAACGGGGATGAGCCCCTTATAAAAGCTTATTCACACACTGGCTTGGCAAATGGCAATGAATGAGAATTTCTATCAGCCACTGTGCACTCAGGGAATGCTGGGCGTTGTAGTACTACAGCTGCCTGCCTGGATTGCAAGTTGGATGTTAACCCATGCAACGGGGATGAGCCCCTTATAAAAGCTTATTCACACACTGGCTTGGCAAATGGCAATGAATGAGAATTTCTATCAGCCACGGTGCACTCAGGGAATGCTGGGTGTTGTAGTACTACAAAGGCTGCCTGTATTGCAATTTGGATGTTAACCCATGCAACGGGGATGAGCCCCTTATAAAAGCTTATTCACACACTGGCTTGGCAAATGGCAATGAATGAGAATTTCTATCAGCCACTGTGCACTCAGGGAATGCTGGGCGTTGTAGTACTACAGCTGCCTGCCTGGATTGCAAGTTGGATGTTAACCCATGCAACGGGGATGAGCCCCTTATAAAAGCTTATTCACACACTGGCTTGGCAAATGGCAATGAATGAGAATTTCTATCAGCCACTGTGCACTCAGGGAATGCTGGGCGTTGTAGTACTACAGCTGCCTGCCTGGATTGCAAGTTGGATGTTAACCCATGCAACGGGGATGAGCCCCTTATAAAAGCTTATTCACACACTGGCTTGGCAAATGGCAATGAATGAGAATTTCTATCAGCCACTGTGCACTCAGGGAATGCTGGGCGTTGTAGTACTACAGCTGCCTGCCTGGATTGCAAGTTGAATGTTAACCCATGCAACGGGGATGAGCCCCTTATAAAAGCTTATTCACACACTGGCTTGGCAAATGGAGAATTTGTATTGCAATTTGGATGTTGAGAGTAGACTCCCGCTGTAGTGGATGAGCCCCTTCGATTGCTGGATTCCTGGCTTTTAGATTCCTAAAGCTTTCCCTTACTGCACAGAGATGCTATCCCTACAGCTCCTGTCTCTAAAATGGCCGCTGAGCTCCATTCATACACTATTATTGCAGGCTTGAGCCCGCCCCTATGCTGCCTCCCGATTAGCTGGGAGAGCCGTTTGCAAGGCATTATGGGGTAGCCTGATGTCAGGTGATATTTTGAAATCCTCCATTTTAGATCTAACATGTGGCAGGCGCCAAACTGTAGCCGGGTTCGGTGAAAACGTGTTCGGCCGAACCCGGTGAAGTTCGGATTCGCTGCGAACTGAACTTTTCACGATGTTCGGACCGAAACCGGGTTTGGTTGTCCCGGTTCGCTCATCTCTAGTCATAAACATTTAATTATTAGTTTTTCAATTAAGCTCATGGATGGTATTGTGTCTTAGGGCTCTTTGGATCATTGTAATCAATCTCAGACACCTGTGATAATTGGTTTGCCAGGTGTGCCCAATCAAAGGAAAACTACTTAAGAAGGACGTTCCACATTATTAAGCAGGCCACAGGTTTCAAGCAATATAGGAAAGAAAAAGGATCTCTCTGCTGCCGAAAAGCGTGAAATAGAGCAATACCTTGGACAAGCTATGAAAACATTGGATATTTCAAGAAAACTTAAGTGTGAACATCGTACTGTGAAAAGATTTGTGGCTGATTCAGAGCACAGACGGGTTTATTCAGATAAAAGCATAATGAGGAAGGTTTCTGCCAGACAAATTAATAGGATTAGGAGAGCAGCTGCTAAAATGCCATTGAAGAGCAGCAAACAGGTATTTGAAGCCGCTGGTGCCTCTGGAGTCCCGCGAACCTCAAGGTGTAGGATCCTCCAGAGGTTTGCAAATGTGTATAAAGCTATTATTCGGCCACCCCTAAACAATGCTCACAAGCAGAAACCGTTGCAGTGGGCTCAGAAATACATGGACTAATTTCCAAACCGTGTTTTTTACTGATGACTGCCGTGCAACACTGTATGGTCCAGATGGATGGAGTAGTGGATGGTTGGTGAATGGCCACCATGTCCCAACAAGGCTGCGACGTCAGCAAGGAGGTGGCGGAGTCATGTTTTGGGCTGGAATCATGGGGAGAGAGTTGGTAGGCCCCTTTAGGGCATGACCACACGTGGCGGATTTCCTCCGCAACTGTCCGCATCAATGCCGCACAGAATCTGCGTTGCAGATTCTGCTGCGGATCTGCACAAAATGTGCAGTAAATTGATGCGGACTAGCTGCTGCGGACTGCGGTAAAAGTACTTCCCTTCTCCCTATCAGTGCAGGATAGAGAGAAGGGACAGCACTTTCCCTTGTGAAAGTCAAAGAAATTCATACTTACCGCCCGTTGTCTTGGTGACGCGTCCCTCCTTCGGCATCCAGCCCGATCTCCCTGGATGACGCGGCAGTCCATGTGACCGCTGCAGCCTGTTATTAGCCTGTGATTGGCTGCAGCCGTCACTTAGACTGAAACGTCATCCTGGGAGGCCGGACTGGAGACAGAAGCAGGGAGTTCTCGGTAAGCATGAACTTCTATTTTTTTTACAGGTTGCTGTATATTGGGATCGGTAGTCACTATCCCGGGTGCAGAAACAGTTACTGCCGATCGCTTAACTCTTTCAGCACCCTGGACAGTGACTATTTACTGACGTCTCCTAGCAACGCTCCCGTCATTACGGGAGCCCCATTGACTTCCTCAGTCTGGCTGTAGACCTAGAAATACATAGGTCCAGCCAGAATGAAGAAATGTCAAGTTAAAAAAGCAAGACGGACCCGCAGCACACATAACATGTGCATGACAGCTGCGGACTTCATTGCGGAAATTAGAATCTCCATTGAAGTCAATGGAGAAATTCCGCCATGAGTCCGCCACTGCTCCGCAACAGACAGAGCATGCTGCGGACACCAAATTCCGCTCCGCAGCCTATGCTCCGCAGCGGAATTTTACGCCTCGTCTAAACGAACACTGCTAAATTAAAGTGTAAGTCAATGGACAAACGGCTCCGCTGCGGATTAACGCTGCGGAGTGTCCGCAGCGGAATTTAAGTGAAATTCCGCCATGTGTGAACCCAGCCTTAGAGTCCCTGACGGTGTGAAAATGACCTCTGAAAAGTACGTAGAGTTTATGACTGACCACTTTCTTCCATGGTACAAAAAGAAGAACCGTGCCTTCCGTAGCAAAATTATCTTCATGCATGACAATGCACCATCTCATGCTGCAAAGAATACCTCCGTGTCATTGGCTGCTATGGGCATAAAAGGAGAGAAACTCATGGTGTGGTTCCTATGTTCCCCTGACCTCAACCCTATTGAGAACCTTTGGAGCAGCCTCAAGCAAAATATCTATGAGGGTGGGAGGCAGTTCACCTCAAAACAGAAGTTCTGGGAGGCTATTCTGACATCCTGCAAAGATATTCCAGCGGAAACTGTCCAAATATTTACAAATTCAATGGATACAAGAATTGTGAAGGTGATATCAAAGAAGGGGTCCTATGTTAACATGTAACTTGGCCTGTTAAGTTTTTTTTGATTGAAAGAGCTTTTGATTTCTGTAAATATGACCTCCTGATGCTGCAAATTCAACAAATTACCGTTTTAGTTCTCTTTACTACCTTTAAAATGTTTTGATCTCTGTTGTGCATAATAATTTGAAACAGTGCATTTTGAGTTTTTTTGTAAAGGATCTGCCTGACACAGCTTCTGTGTCGACGCCCGTGGTTACTTACTCTGCACCTGCTCCTAAGTCTGGTCGAGTGACCCCTTCTTCCACCAATCAGTCGGGGAGGCTGTGGAGTGGGAGAGCCTATCACCGCCTGGCCAGACGGAGCTAGCTCCCGCCCTCTGTCTATTTATACCTTCACTTCCTGCTCCTCCTTTGCCTGTGATTCTTTCAGTCTGTTTCCTGGCTCTGCTGCTGCTGCTTACTACTTGTCTTCTGCTTCATATTGACCCTGGCTTAACTGACTATTCTCCTGCTCTGCGTTTTGTACTTCGTCCACTCCTGGTTTGACTCGACTCGTTCACTATTCTCCTGCTCTGCGTTTTGTACCTTGTCCACTCCTGGTTTGACTCGGCTCGTTCACTATTCTTGTTGCTCACTGGGTTGCCGTGGGCAACAGCCCCATTTCCCTTAGCTTCTGTGTACCCTTGTCTGTTTGTCTGTC
This sequence comes from Rhinoderma darwinii, assembly GCF_050947455.1. Classification (NCBI taxonomy): domain Eukaryota; kingdom Metazoa; phylum Chordata; class Amphibia; order Anura; family Rhinodermatidae; genus Rhinoderma; species Rhinoderma darwinii. The sequence goes on along the minus strand of NC_134690.1, from coordinate 291,128,326 downwards.
GTGCACTTAGTGAGCGTATGGACCATCGCCCAGTTGTACGCCGTCGCTTAGGACGGGCCGTTGCAAGTAGGCAGGGACTGAGTGGCGGGTAGATTAGGGCTCACCTGTCTCCCTACCCCGCCATTACATTTTTACTACTAAAAAAAAATCTGTTATAATTAGGAGATTTGTTCAATAAAATTTGCATTATACTCCAACGGTTGATGGCTTGAAGATTATACTGACTGTCATTTGCATCGACTATTTAGGAAAATCAGCGAAAAATAAAATTTGAATAATAATGTGGAATGTAGTGTATAATACTGTATATTGTTATTTACATCATTATAAACCCTAGTTTAATAAAATAATAGAAAATAGTTCTAAATTAGATATTTGACATGGGAAAGCCCAGATGAAAAACATGATGCACAATGCCATATACAATATGTTACAAGACGTTATTGGTAGCGGTCTGTAAATCGAGAATCCCACTAATCATGGCATTCCTTTGGGATTCATTTTAATTTCCATGCATCAACAATTACACTACCGTTCAAAAGTTTAGGGTCACTTAGAAATTTCCTTATTTTTGAAAGAAAAGCACAGTTTTTTTTTCAATGAAGATAACATTAAATTAATCAGAAATACACTCTATACATTGTTAATGTGCTAAATGACTATTCTAGCTGCAAACGTCTGGTTTTTAATGCAATATCTACATAGGTGTATAGAGGCCCATTTCCAGCAACCATCACTCCAGTGTTCTAATGGTACATTGTGTTTGCTAACTGTGTTAGAAGGCTAATGGATGATTAGAAAACACTTGAAAACCCTTGTGCAATTAGGTTAGCACCGCTGTAAACAGTTTTGCTGTTTAGAGGAGCTATAAAATGGACCTTCCTTTGAGCTAGTTGAGAATCTGGAGCATTACATTTGTGGGTTCGATTAAACTCTCAAAATGGCTAGAAAAAGAGAGCTTTTATGTGAAACTTGACAGTCTATTCTTGTTCTTCGAAATGAAGGCTATTCCATGCGAGAAATTGCCAAGAAACTGAAGATTTCCTACAACGGTGTGTACTACTCCCTTCAGAGGACAGCACACACAGGCTCTAACCAGAGTAGAAAGAGAAGTGGGAGGCCCCGCTGCACAACTGAGCAACAGGACAAGTACATTAGAGTCTCTAGTTTGAGAAATAGACTCCTCACAGGTCCTCAACTGCAGCTTCATTAAATAGTACCTGCAAAACCCCCGTGTCAACGTCTACAGTGAAGAGGCGACTCGTGGATGCTGGCCTTCAGGGCAGAGTGGCAAAGAAAAAGCCATATCTGAGACTGGCTAATAAAAGGAAAAGATTAATATGGGCAAAAGCACACAGACATTGGACAGAGGAAGATTGGAAAAAAATGTTATGGACAGACAAATCAAAGTTTGAGGTGTTTGGATCACACAGAAGAACATTTGTGAGACGCAGAACAACTGAAAAGATGCTGGAAGAGTGCCTGACGCCATCTGTCAAGCATGGTGGCTGTAATGTGATGGTCTGGGTTGCTTTGGTGCTGGTAAAGTGGGAGATTTGTACAAGGTAAAAGGGATTTTGAATAAGGAAGGCTATCACTCCATTTTGCAACGCCATACCATACCCTGTGGACAGCGCTTGATTGGAGCCAATTTCATCCTACAACAGGACAATGACCCAAAGCACACCTCCAAATTATGTAAGAACTATTTAGGGAAGAAGCAGGCAGCTGGTATTCTATCTGTAATGGAGTGGCCAGCGCATTCACCAGATCTCAACCCCATAAAGCTGTTGTGGGAGCAGCTTGACCGTATGGTACGCAAGAAGTGCCCATCAAGCCAATCCAACTTGTGGGAGGGGCTTGTGGAAGCATGGGGTGAAATTTCTCCCGATTACCTCAGCAAATTAACAGCTAGAATGCCAAAGGTCTGCAATGCTGTAATTGCTGCAAATGGAGCATTCTTTGACGAAAGCAAAGTTTGAAGGAGAAAATTATTATTTGAAATAAAAATCATTATTTCTAACCTTGTCAATGTCTTGACTATATTTTCTAGTCATTTTGCAACTCATTTGATAAATATAAGTGTGAGTTTTCATGGAAAACACAAAATTGTCTGGGTGACCCCAAACTTTTGAACGGTAGTGTATGTGTTGCATGACGCAGGAGCATCATATACAATACTGCAGATTACCTCTGGTCACATTTGATTCCAGCCTGGAGTCAGTTAGTCAGTCAGTCATTGACCTTTGAGAACAAGTCCAGCAGGTAGCCAGTATGGTAGGTAGGGTGGTCTTGAGGTTCTTCTGGTTCCTACTTGTAGTTCTTGTACATAAACCCCAAGGGCAAATGAAGCCCCAAGCTTATTCACATTTTTCTAGTTCGAATTTTGCTGCAAATCAAACCGACTTTCAAAATTCACCTAAACGGATTGGTGAATTACATTGTCAAACTTTCACTCTCTAGCCATGAGCTTCTCTCAGAGATATATAAATCTATATATCCTCATTGTTTTAATAAATTGGTTTCTCGCTTTATAGCGAACAGTCTTTAATGTTTAATATTCTTTTTATTTTTTAATTTGTTAACTTAATTTTTTTATTTTACACACTAGGCAGTACGATGACGAATGAGAAAGTTGAACTCTACTAATTATACAATAAAAACTCTAAATGCTACTGTATCTAAAGGACTGCATGATGTAGCCCTCTGGTAGCCCCTATCTACACGTCTGAACCTACACATTTTAGTCTCTAAGGTTTTGTGTTTCACAGACAACTGTCAGACAAAAAAAATACTACAGCCTGCTTAAAGAAGACCCAACTAAACAATAAATAGAGGAACTTGAACATATCATCAATAATTTCAATGCTATGTCAGACGTGTATACCAGACAATCCCAAAATGGGTACATTTAACATGTTACCTAAAATATATAAAGAAGGCAATCCAGAGAGACCAATCATTTTGGGTGTTGTGACTTTAACTGAGAATATTTCTGGCTGGGTTGAAAATCTTCTAAATCCCTCGAGGTGCACACCCAGTTTTGTCCAGGACACCACAGATGTCCTCTGCAAACTCTCAGCCCTAGGTCCACTACCAGAGGGAACAATATTGGCAAGTATGGACTTAAAATCTCTGTATTTTAACATCCCCCATGAGGATGGCAAGCCGCATGCCTACACTTTCTTCAGAAGAACAATCTAGAGAGAGAGCCAGCCCTACAACTCATCGTACTCCATCACAATTATTATTAATTTGACAAAGACATATCTGCAGAGTATGGGTAGCGCTATGGGTAGCAAAATGTCACCACAATATGCTAACCTGTTAATGGCCAAACTCATTAACCTGCGCTACTAAACCTCCGGTACCTTGATGACCTGCTGATAATCTGGGCAGGCTTTGAACATGAACTGCTTTCTTTCCATAAAAATTCATCAACTCATCTACTAAAAATCTCAAATACATTTCCTGGACTTGACCATATACATGAGAAACAATACCATACAAATAACTATCTACCATAAACCTACAAGTCATCTAGCATATCTGAGATGGAACACCTTTCATCCGAGACACATAAAGAAATCTATCATCTACAGTGAAACTCAGGCTCTGTTCATTCAGTGAAATAAATCACTGGAGTAGGACTGGAGTTTTAGTTAAAATTTAACTTTTACTTTAGAAAAATGCATAAAAACTCGTGTACAAACACATATACAAAAACATAGCACTTCTGCATTTACTGCAATCGAAAATTTCTGATTTTCATTAGAATTGAAAACTTCCTTAATAGCCCCTCAAATGTAAAGAGGTTAATTTTTGCCACACAGCTGTTGAAAAGGACTACATATTTCACTTGTTTTGCATACCCAAGAATTCCCATATCATGTATAGAATGCATATAAGGGTATTGAGCTGTAATTTTTTGGGTTTTAGTAGTCCCCCCACCCATTCCGCTGTATGTCGCTCCTCATATTATGCGTTTAATTAGAAAAAACTCCTATGACAGCTCCTTCATCATAGTTCTCCTGAGGCTTAGACTCATCAGGCCTAAAAAACTCCTCTGTAATAAGGGAGGCTAATAAGTTCTAATTCTGGTTGAGCCGTAGCAGCCTACAGTGAGAGTCCGTGCTACGCTGTACTGGACGTGCTGACAGCACCCAGACAGCTGATCTCGGCTCTACTCTGTAGATTACACTGGTTCTTTATTCACAAACGGCACTTTTGTTTTTGAGCCGTGTGACCATTGAGCCGCTACGTAGAGACTGTTGATTTAGCAGTCTCTCCATCTAGGCTGCACACACATTCTGTGCTCAGTGAGCTGCATTAGCCCACAAATAGGGACCGTGTTTAGCTGCACTGGACGTACTAACAAGCACCCAGACAGCTTATCCCGGCTTTTGCCGTGTACTCTCTCTCATTTGACCGTGCTCAGCATTGTACATTGTATGCTGATCTGGTCTATGTGCAACTTGACAGACACGCAGTGACTGTCACTTTACTAGGTTCCTCCATCGCTGGGCTAACATTACAGCCCGATGAAGGAACCTTCAGCACAGCATTATAGAGAATTGTGTACCACTACAACCAACTCAAGTTAATGCTCTAGCAGTGTCATTTCCACAACACTTTGCTTTAGCATATACAACTGTGGGCTAATCAATATATCAATATACATCTAAGATTTAGGCTACTTGTCCCATTACTCGCATATTTCCCCAACGGAGTAAGAATAATTAAGACATTTATTTGTCTATAGTGTCAAGTGAGGGGTCATTGGCACTACAAATTTTCAGCTAACATTGTTATTTTAACTATTTACTAATAAAGAATTTATTATTTTCAATATTATTTGATCACACTACTTTCCTCTTTCCCTTTCCTGTTACTATACATATATCATAAATCGGTGGTGTACACCTAGTGTGAATCTCATTGCTCCAACATATTATATATAAAATTGTATGAGGGTAATACCTATCAATCTATAATACTAATTCTGGTTGTGGCATCCAGATGGAGAGTATTTGCAGAGGCAAAGATGGACCATGGCAGAGTTACTAGCCCAGACTCCACTCTAGGCGCCCATGTCTGGCGTCTGACATCATCGTTAGGAAATGTGTTTCCTTTGGTTTTAAAGGTCGGGCTCTATTCCTCCCCCGATCACACTCCTCCCGTGACGTTCGGGGTTGTGTGATGTATGCAGGCATATTGATTAGCCGCCACCATCACATGACCTCTGACGTCCTGTCCGTGGGCGTCCGGGTCTAGTGGAAGTGCCGACCAGCATGTCTTCCCCCTGATGACGCGTCGCTGGCAGGAATGTTTTTATGAATCAAAGCTTCAGCAAGCGCGCGAGTGTTCAGACAGTGGACAGAGAACAACACCTGCTATCACTGAAGAAAGATAACCGCAGGGTGCCCCTAGCGGTAATATACAAACCCCAAATAAACATCTTGAGGAAAATAGCTGCTGATCCCCAACCTATATTTCACAAAGACAATAAACTGAAGGAAATATTCCCAAATTTGCCTCTCCTTGCATACAAACAGCCACCAAACCTAAGGAATCTCCTGCTCAGAAGTGCCCTCTCTTCACCATCAGAGACTGGCACTTTTCCTTGCAACAGTAGAAAATGCAAGACCTGTACCAACATCATGTCATCAAACACCATCCACATACCAAACACACAACAGGACTATAAAATCACTGGCACGTTCTCATGTACATCCTCCAATGTAGTGTATATGATCCTATGTACAAGGTGCATAGATAAAGGAATATACATTGGGGAAACCATACAAAAACTACAAACTAGGATGAATCTCCACAGACATACAAAAAAACAGCAGCTGGATACACTCGTGAGAACAAGTACACCAACAGCTCGGCTTTCCGAGAAAAGACGGTCAGAAACTAATTGGCTCAGCGCTCACCTGAGCACTTCTGCGGAGGTATCAGTGCTTAGACTCCACCGATCAAAACATCTGACATGTCACTATGACATGTCAGAAGTTTTTTTCAAGTTTAGTTACTTTTTAACTCCTCAGTCATCACTCATATAACCTCAGTTTTATTGCCCCGGCTTCTCTTAATTATGTATCACCTCATGTACTAATTGTCTTTGTGTATCATCTTTAAATGTTGTGCTCTTTTTGTCATTTGTAAACCTCAGTTGCCTGAGCAAGGAGCCGGTGTGCTTTGAAAGCTTGCATACATATATTTTCTGGTTAGCCAATAAAGGTATCATACCTACAATACTTTTGTCTTCTTTGACACGAAAGTATTTAATATTGCATAACAGTTAAACCTGGTAGCATGTCCTGAAATTATTGCTGGTGAGCAAGGCCAATAATCATGAGCATACTGAACCTTTGCTATAAAGATGCAAATAGAATACTTGTACATACTTCTGTAGTTCTTACTGCATTGCTTCAGGAACTAGATATTGTGGTAAGAAAATGTAAGTACTACAGGCATCACTAGCAAAAAGTTACCCTTTAAAGACTAAGATTTATAAAATAAATGTAAAAAATATTTTCACTAAATAAATAATTTTGTCCTAAATGAAAAATAAAAAGCAGCACACATTTATAATATATTTTGTGTGCTTTGATCCATAAAATTAGTGTCAAATCTTAAGAGTGAAATAACGAATACTAGTATACAGAAGAAGAAAAGTTGACATTGCTGGATCTGCTTAACATCACTTTTCACCCAACAGGGCTTTGGGAAGGAAATGATTAGGCTTTCTCACGGTATTTTGTGATGAATTAGAAGTGAATGCCTAAATAAATTGTTTATGATGATTACGATTTCATGTGGTAGAATAAAATGATTTACAATGATTATCGGATTCAAGGGTTTTAAGCCCCTGCCACTTGGAAATATGTATTTCACCAATCAGTGTCTGGAAACTGTTGAATATTATATGCCGAAAAAAACAGCACTGAACAAAATATGAGATAAAGATAAAAAAAAAAAAAACATGGAACAAGATATAAGAAATAATCATAAAACACATTCTCTTAGCTTTCTAAGAATTTGAATCTAGGCTGATTATTAAGTTCTCCTCCAAGAAAAGATTAAAGTTATTTATACTGAGGATTTGAAACTTTAGTTTCAATAGATTTTTATTGAACAGTTTTGTTTAAATTTTTTCTCTTTTCTTTTTGTTGTTTGATAAAGTAACAATAATACTGACTTGCAGAGTCTCATAGATTGAAATTCAACAGTACAGGTATATAAGGAGTTAGGCCAACATGGCCCCTATTCAAACTCACATTACATGAAATCGATGATGTGAAATATCCTGCAAAATATAAAACATGGAAATTCAATCATATCAAACATAGGTAACTATTGTCGACATCACCTCTCTTTTAAAGGAGCACTAAGTGCCCTCAGTAGAAAGGAAAAACACACAATAACAAAGAGGTGGGAGGGAGGAAAGGTATAGGGTAGAATGGGGTAATAACCATCTCTATGTATTCACAGAAGCGCACGGTTCCTCCAGGGATCCCTTATGCTGTCAAATTTGTCCAAAGAGATCTTAGATCTTAGAGATAAATATCTCCATAGACAATGTAGATGAGCGCCAAGCCCTAGCAATGGTAATTTTAGCTGCCAAAAATACATATTGGATAAATTTACCAATGTACGCTCGAGCTGATGGGATGGGGCCACATAACAGTGTCGTAGTAACATTATTGGGAGGTTCAACCTGGATAACATTTCGAATGAGCTGGTATACCTGACGCCAAAAATTTATGACTATTGGACATTCCCATAGAATATGCAGCAGAGTGCCTTCAGAACCACACTGCCTGAAGCAATGGGAATAAGCAGAAGAATAGAATTGAGCTATATGAGTCTGAACCATATACCAACTCATCAAAACCTTATATCCCGCCTCAACCAAGGATGTATTAATCGATAATTTTGATGTCAGACACGCAATCTCTCTCCACTGTTCCAGGTCAATTTCAGAACTCAAATCCCCCTCCCAAAGAGTCATGTAAGGAAGTTTACCCACAAGAGTAACCAGATCGGAATAAATAGTGGATACCTTACGCCTAGTTCTAAGGAGCCAACAAAGCCGTTCAAAGGTAGTCAATGTACTGACATCCTCCATCTTGGATTTCCAGGCTAACAAGAAATGGCGTATCTGCATATACCTCAAATTTTCCGATGGGGGCAACAAATGTGATTCTTTAAAGTAATCCAATGTTCTAATGTCCCCCCCATAAAGAAATCTTTAATCCTATAGAACCCTTTGTTAAGCCACCATCGAAATTCCAAGCTGCGCAATCCCGGAGGAAAAGCCTAATAACAAGTAATAGTCATAATAGGATTATGGGGTGATTTAATATGAAACTTCTTTTTAAGAGAATCCCACAACTGTAGCATCTGAGAAAGCACAGGGGAGAGGATCGGAGGCCTGTCCGAGGATTCCATCCACAATAAACGGGAAACAAGAACATGCGGTCATTTCTAATTGTGTCCATCATGGGCAATAGGGCCGTACATAAATATCCGTAAACTGAGCCAATCTAGCTGCATGGTAGTAGTGCCCAATATTAGGAACTCCCAATCCTCCCGCTAATTTTAGAGTGAACAATGTTGTCCTCTGAATTCTTGGGCGTTTAGTACCCCATATGAAAGACATAATAAGTGTTGAATCATTTTAAGCGCTTTCTGTGGGACCATAATAGGGATCGTGTGAAAGAAGTAAAGGAGTCTGGGCAAAATCGTCATTTTAATTGAAGCAATATGACCAAACCAGGAGAGATGAAGGGGAGACCACCTAGTAAGATCTGCAGCTATCTGTTTAAAAAGTGTAGGGAAAGGATTTGAAACTTTAAACAGGATTTCTAGCAAATAACTTTCCTGACATATACACTGGATGCTCCCATTCTGCAGATCCTGGATACTCTTTTGTAACCCTGACCAAAAAAAAAAGATTTTCTCCAAGGTCTCAGTAGGGAAAAGAAACATACTGTTGTGCCCACGGTCGCTGATCACAGGCACTCTGTACTCACCGGCAGCCGCAACTGTAGGACACTGAAAGCTTGCCTCCCTTCCAGGAGACACCAGCACACGCGGCTGCACTGTTCTGCTATTGCCTCTAGGGTGCGCTGCTATTGCCTTAAAGGGCCAGTGCGCGCACCAATAAATTGTTCCCTACCCAATCCCCAGCTCACCCTGGACTATAAAAAGGACTCTGCCCTCTTCCTCCTTGCCTGAGAGTTGTGTCTACCTATGTTCATTTAGCAAATAGTCCCTTAGCTGTATCCTGTTCCCAGTGTTCCCGTCTCCTGTATCCAGTAATTGTGTTTGTTCCTGAGCAAAGTCTAGTGCTGGAGTCGAGTTTATTCTCTGCCATGCCAAGCGTCATCGGTGCCAAGCATTTTCTGTGCCACGTGTCATCTGTGCCAAGGAGTCTGCTCCGCTAAAGTGTCTGCTACGCCACGTGTCTGTCAGAATTTCTAAGACAGGTACTCTAGTTCTAAAGACTTTTATTGACTGTTGTTTGGCCAGCTGCTACTCTGCTATGGCGGAGCGGCCTGGTGGGTCCACATACTCCCAGAGCCGTGACATATGCACACTATTAGGCCACTTTTAGAAGCAAACTAGTGGAAGCAAACTATGACCACAATGCTGTCATGAGGATTTCTCTGAAAACGTGGGCTTTCGGACCCTCAATAATGAAATTATCAATATCAGGGTCTCTCTCCTGAGGTATTTCCTTGGGAATTTTTTCCCGCTGAAATAGAGGGTAACATTTAAAGCTGCCTAGTAGGCTAAATGTAGGGCATTATCAACTCTTTTGCAGGGGAAGGTTTTCCTCTGAGCATGGTGACAGTGGTTTATTGGTCAATAATGTAAACAGCTAACAGGGTGGCTTGGCTTTATAAGCGCAAACGTGCTGAGTTCTTGATCAGACCTCAGCACGGTGTAAAGAACTGCAGATGCTTCTGATGGAGCAGTGGAAAAGAGCCGGGGATAATGGCGTAGTGGAGCTTCTGGGGTAATGCCTTAACATCGTTCCAGGATCAGCGGCCGAGGACATGCTGTGGACAAAACCGGGAGGACAAGCGAGGAGGCCATGAGAAGTGATGCCGTCCAGAGCAGCACCGAGGACCCGCCGGAAGCAAGCATCATTCCAAAAGTGAGGAGACCATGCTCGAGACTACAGAAAAAGAGGGGACAAGGCACCTATTCTCCTTCTCCGATTAGAGGCCCCGCCGGAAGGTGGTGTGAGGTCAAGAGGATCGTCACTGGTAAGCCGGAAGTCAGCTGGAGGCCGACTTCAACAGCATTGGCGCCGGGCAGAATACCATCTGCAGCGGTAACAGCAGGGGAGCGGAGACAGGGCTCCAGTGACCATCAGCAGTTTATTGCTGTTGCTGGTCCTGGGGCCCGGCATGTTCCCTACAACAGACTAGAGGACTCATCTTTGAATATGGAGCAGTGTCCAGTGCAAGCAGCGGGTGATGAGTTGCTCCCCTCTCAACCTTCCTTTCTCCTATCTTGGCCAATCTTGCCTCTGTCCTGTCTTTTGTCTCTTTTGTCTCTAAATTACATAAAATAAGAGTACAAAGTAGAAAAGGACAGGAGGCGGGCTCTCCCTTTGTCCTTAAATAACTGGCTACAGTCCTTTTGTGTTTATGCTAATGTTTTGGGTAAGAAATACCCAGAGTGTTGTTCAGAATTGTTCCAGCATGTTGAGATTATCTTAGAAGCTTATAAACATTTAGGAGGTTTTTAGCTGGTTTTCCTATGCTGCAGCTAAGGACAATCAAAGATTGTTTTATTCGACACTATTCTCTCCCTCTATTATTCCTTTACCTATTACAAAGTCGTTATGTTTCCCGACGTACATTTCGCTGATCAAAGTCAGCTTCTTCCGGGCCCCGGACATGTGTGATCCCAAACCCTAAGGAGGAAATTATCACCATCATTGTCTCTGTCCTCAGGTATTTAGACGGGAAGGTTTTCCCGCCAATATAGATGGTAAAATTTACAGCTGCCTAGTGATAGCTGGATTGTCACAGCTCTTTATTAAAAGGGGGGGTTAGTCGATCATAAAAATGAGTCGACATATTGTGACTGGTTAGCTTGAGATTATGGCTAAACTGAGAATGTTAATTTTAATTTGTTATTATTATGTTATAATAAAGTAATATTTGATTGTTATACCTTTAATAAAGGCCAGGGACCCCATTTTATACCACCAGATCTTTGTCTTGGTTTTAATAGTTAGATAATTTATTAAGGTAATAAGTATGTGTGTTGTATAATACCATGAGGTCCACACTAAATCGTTACTTTCCGCCTTGGTCACTACTTTCATCTTGCCACAGATTTTGTTTCTGCTAATGTAGCCAAAAATGGGGACAAATGGAAGCAGGGAGGTAGGGAGCTTGGTAGAACTGATAGAGAATGTTTACTTACTAATCCTCTTGCTCAAAAATTAACCTTGTGCCTCTGTGATTCTGCTGTGTTTCTATAGATAGTTTATATATATATATACATATATATATATATATATATATATATATAAACTATCTATAGAAACACAGCAGAAACACAGAGGCATATATATATATATATATATATATATATATATATATATATATATATATAAAAAGTCTAACTTATTCCACCTTTAATGTGACTCATGATCTGTACAATTCCGTTGAAAAACAAACTGAAATCATTTCAAGGGGAAGAATAAAAATAACAAAACTACAATAATGTGGTTGTATAAGTGTGAACAACCTCTTATTATTGGGGATATTTTTGTGTTCAGAATTAGCCAATCACATTTAAACTCATGTTAAATAGTAGTCAGTACATGGCTGCGTTTATTTAAAGTGCTTTTGAGTAACCCCATATAAAGTTCAGCTGTTCTATTAGGATTTTCCTGACATTTTCTTTGTTGCTTGTGACAGCAAAAGCCATGGTCCGTAAGGAGCTTACAACACATCAAGGGGATGTGATTGTTGAAAGGCATTAGTCAGAAGAAGGGTACTAAAGAATTTCCAAGGCATTAGATATACCATGGAACACAGTAAAGATGGTCATCAAGATGGGGATTATATTTGGCACAACAGTGACATTACTGCACGTCCCTCAAAACTTGATGAAAAGACAAGATGCAAATTGGTCTGGGAGGCTACCAAGAGGCCTACAGCAGCATTAAAGGAGCTGCAGGACTTTCTGGCAGGTACTGGTTGTGTAGTGCATGTGACAACAATCTCTCGTTTTCTTCATATGTCTTGGCTATGGTGTAGGGTGCTAAGTCGGAAGCCTTTTTTTAACAAAGAAAAACATCCAAGCCCGACTATGTTTTTCAAAGACCTACATCAAGTCTGCCAAAAGCATGTGGGAAAATGTGTTATGGTCTGATGAGACCAAGGCTGGACTTTTTGGCCGTAATTCCAAAAGGTATATTTGGCGCAAAGCCAAAACTGCACATTACCAAAAGAACACCATACCCACAGTGAAGCATGGTGGAGGCAGCATTATGCTTTGGGGCTGTTTTCCTGTAGCTGAAACTGGGGCTTTAGTAAAGGTGGAGGGAATTATGAATCGTTCTAAATATCAGGCAATATTGGCACAAAACCTGCTGGCCTCTGCTAAAAAGCTGAAGATGAAGAGGCATTTCACCTTTCAGCACGACAATGACCCAAAGCATACTTCCAAACCAACAAAAGAATGGCTTCACCAGAAGAAGATCAACGTTTTGGAATGGCCCAGCCAGAGCCCAGACCTGACTCCCATTGAAAATCTGTGGGGTGACCTGAAGAGGGAGAACATGAGATGCCCTCGCAATCTGACAGATTTGGAGCGCTTTTACAAGGAAGAGTGGGCAACAATTGCCAAGTCAAGATGTGCATGCTAATAGACTTCTAGTATTAGTTTAAGGGTGTACATCTTTATGCAACCACATTATTTTTGTTCTTTACTTTTATATCAACTGTATTTATAGTGTAGAGAATTTCAACTTTCATTTGCTAAAACCCAGGAGATAGCAGTTGTTTTTTTTTTTATATATACACTTGGGTGATAGAGACACCTCTGGCAGAACCTAATAGGCATACACACATGGCAGACCTGTGGCCATTCTTTAGGCCCCTAGCTGCATGGTAACCTGCTGGCACCCTACAATCAATTTGCAGGGGCTCTGATGGGGTGACTGAGTGAGCCCCCTTCCTCTGTCCAAACCCTTAGATGCCAGAGTCACTATTAACACAGAGCTGACACACGCTGTGCCTGCACCCACACCCTGCCGCACATTTGTGACGCTTTGTGCTAACTACATAGTTCTAATGCTGTGAATATATGGCAATAAATAGTGCTATATAGAGCCCATATGAATAGCGTCACACCGTGCCTAAAAAGATTGTGCCATCCAGTACCCATAGAAATATTGGCATCCAGTGCCTATAGGAAAAATGCTTCACAGTGCCCAAACAAATAGTGTCATGCAGTGGCCACAGAAATAAAGCTATAAAGTGTCAATAGGTATAGTGTCAAACAGATGGTACCTATAGGAATAGGGCTATAGCATACCTATAGTAAAAGTGCCATATAGTGTCCAGAGGCATATTGCCAAAATGGCCAAAGATAGTGCCCCATCCACAAAGTGCTCAAGTTGCAGTAGCCATTGCTTACCTGTCCTCGTCCCCACTTAGCACCTAGGGATGTGTGTTGAGACAGGAAGGCTTGGGATATCGGGGCAAGAAGCCAGGTATGCTCTTGAACCCACAAAGGTAACCAGTCAACAACTGATTTTAACAATTGGATTTTGAGAACTGAACTGAACCGGCTGAATCACACAACTGATTAAATCGTACATAAGAACTGAGATTATTTAGAGCGAGGTTATAAGAGATCAAAGAGACTATTGATGGATACGCTGGGACCATCCACCCACAGGCTCTTAGATTGTTTAGGCTGGATTCACACGAGCATGTTCGGTCCGTAAAGGACGGAAAGTATTTCGGCCGCAAGTGCCGGACTGAACACACTGCAGGGAGCCGGGCTCCTAGCATCATAGTTATGTACGACGCTAGGAATCCCTGCCTCGCTGGGGGACCACTGTCCCGTACTGTAATCATGTTTTCAGTATGGGACAGTAGTTCCACGGAGAGGCAGGGACTCCTAGCGTCGTCCATAACTATGATGCTAGGAGCCAGGCTCGCTACAGTGTGTTCGGTCTGGGACTTGTGGCCAAAATACGTTCAGTCCTTTACGGACCGAACATGCTCGTGTGAATCCAGCCTTAAGTCAAGCGCATTCACATCAGTGGTAATCAGCACTGCGTAAATGTTCATTTTAGAACCACAGCAAATGGTTTGAGTGTAAGTACTTCTCACCAGAGTTACACTCATCATTGATTCCCTTCTAATTGATGCAGATTCGTCTTTCCACATTTTTCCTTATACAGTATATTCTGCTGTGTCTAAATGGGACTTGATTAGGAGGTTCAAAACCAGAGCTCAAAAACATTTGAATATATTTACAAGTCTTTGAAACGTATCCTAGCTCACATTAAGACAGAGAAGCCAGGCAGTAATTCTGTCAAAGTTTGCATCAGAGACAAAAGGACAAAGATTTTAATGCATCCGTCAGTCACACTGGCTAGTGTCGGTACCCTAAACCACTCTCACAATACAAAGGTTTTTTAATAGCTGCCACCATTTGCCTCACACAGTGAGATGCACAACCAGCGCATTAAAATTAGAACATGGTTTCTGCGTAACTGAGAAACCAGGAATGGGAGCTTTGGTTTAGAAAACACCCACATAAAAGAAAGCCTTTCATTTCCAATACTGTAACATTTGCATGGCTGCGCTTAATCTGACAGTTATTTATTTGTAGGATAAAGCAAGGGGTTGATACTTGCCAGGTTTCACAGATGGCCTTTTTCTCATATGAACTGGTTGCACTGGAACAAGTGGCTTTCAATCTCTAAATAGATGACATTCATTCCAATACTCCCAAATGTGAAATATTTTAAAATAGCTGAATAATGTAAGCTGGAAACGCACATTATAAGGATTCTCTATGGGACTTATAGAGATAACATTTTTGGCTGCATGGTGTTCCGTTTTTTATCAATGTGAGTTAAGATTGCAATAACACAGTGTATTTGTAAGTACTACTAAATATGGTGGTAAATTGTACACATACAGTACATAGGCAAACAAAATAATCTAACACTGCACTTTATTGACATTGTCTATTAAGATAATAATATAGTATGGTTGAAACCAGACAAAAGTCCATCAAGTTCAGTCTTTAAAGAGGCTCTGTCACCAGATTAGAAGTGCGAGATCACGCCGTGCTGTGATTAAGCCCCACACAAACTTTACCAAAGTGTCAGGAGTGTGAATAGACATCGCGTCCTGGCTGGAGGTGATGTCTATTCACTCTCAAGACTCTTCAGTAAAGTTAATGCGGGTGTATGTGACAGAACAGCATGATCTCGCGAGATCATGCTGTGCTGAGTACAAATGGACATGAATGGAGAGAAGTGTATGATGCTGAATGGTTAGCGTCATACACTCCTCTTTACAATGCCCACTTGGTCAAAAGGTAAAAAATGTCCAGTTGTCTATTATGACACTAATTAGCATAAATCTAAAATTGCTCATAACTTGCTCAAAAACGATTGTGTTTTTCAAAATAAAAAACACTGTTGTTATCTTCATTACAGCGCCAATCACATTATGTAGGCACTTATAATGTGGTGACAGGGCCTCTTTAATCCTACAGCATGAACAGGGGCTGAAATTGCCTATACAGGATTTTGAGATATACGGATATGTTATATCCCTCATCTCTGAGGGATATAACTTCTCTTTTACATATGTGTTTTAAATTGAACTATACAGTACTGTGCAAAAGTTTTAGGCAGATGTGGAAAAATGCTGCAAAGTAAGAAAGCTTTCAAAACTAGAAGTGCTAATAGTTTTTTTTTTTACAATTAACAAAACGCAAAGTGAATGAACAGAAGTGAAATGAAAATCAAATTAATATTTGGTGTGAACCCCTTTTGCCTTCAAAACAGTTTCAATTATTCTAGGTACACTTGAACACAGTTTTTGAAAGAATTTGGCAGGGAGGTTGTTCCAAACATCTTTGAGAAATAACCACAGTTATTCCGTGGATGTAGGCTTCTGTCTCTTCATGTAATCCCAGACAGACTCGATGATGTTGAGATCAGGACTCCCAGGTTGTTTTTTTTTTAGCAATTAACAAAATACAAAGTGAATGAACAAAAGACAAATCTAAATCAAATCATTATTTAGTGTGACCACACTTTGCCTTCAAAACAGCATCAATTCTTCTAGGTACACTTGCACAAAGTCATGGATTTTTTAGGATTATAGTCAGGTAAATGATTAGCCAATTATACCCAATATCTGGCGTCAAATGTTGGGTTGTTACCCCCATACACATTAAATGCTTGACCGGTCCTGTCAAAATCGGATTCAGCCAATGTTCATTTAATGTGTATGCACAAAAAACAAATAAGGAGGACCCAGTTAACTGGTGGGCTGAAGTACACACAAAAACACATCAATTTTGCCAAAGGCAAAGAGATTAGCCCTTGTTTCCCAGATACCTATTGAATGCTTACAAATATTAATGTATAACTTTATTGTAATCAACTATTAAGTATACAAATGAAGATTAAAAACACAATGTGAACTGAAAGTCCCTATATGGTAATTCTATTATTGCTCAGTAGTCTGTACTATCTGTGTGCAGGGTCAAAACAACATCTCTGATGACCGCACTGCCTGTATGAGACAACTATAGTTAGCGGCTGCAGTCCGCTTAAGAGAGGACTTAGAATTAACAGAACGCATTGAATTTTAAAAGAAGAAAAGGCCCCCCATAACAGTGCGGTAATCAGAGATGTTGTTTTGACCCTGCACTCAGATAGTACAGACTACTACTGAGCAATAATAGCAATACCATATAGGGACTTTCAGTTCAGTATGGGCACCGATAGCCTTATTTTTTGCAAACTGAATTACCCCAAGTTTGATCATCTATTTTATTACTGCAATCCACCTATTCCCATAATTACTTTGGTCACTATCCTCTGTACCTGTTCCAGTTCAGTTTTATCCTTCGTATACACAGGTGTCCAATGCTCTATACAATACTTCTTGTACGCTATATAACAAATGTTATACTGGATTGTTCTATTTAAAAAAATTTGCCTTACAGTCATGGTTGGACTGGCCCACCAGATTACTGGAGCATCCTCCGGTGGGTCCAGGCTCTGACACAATAATGGGCCCCAAAGCCCAGCATAAGACTTCATAATTTGGAGCTGACTTTGGAGCCATTCATTTTCAACTTAAGCCCATGTCGAATTAGTTAATTTATAAATAACCTATAAGACTTTATTAATGATACGGTCTGCATGTACAATGATTACAACAAAGTTTACAATGCAAATAAAAATAATTTCGCACATGTTCTGCATAGATGGAATGTAGGCCACAGGATTATTGTTTCTGGTGGGCCCAAGTAACCCCCCAGTCAGACATTCCTTTCGGTCAATGTGTACTATATATTGCGCACGTAGATAACTTGTTGCAACATTACATAATATACTTTAGTTTATGTATGACTATAAAATACAATACTTTATGATTCCTTGGCCTAATAATTTGCATATTCCACACTTTAATAGAAAGAAGGGTTACGTAACTAGGCCTTTGTTCCAATTAGCGATTAACCATTATCTACTTTACAAGACGTCCTAATTTTGATACAAAGGCTTTATTTTACAGAATCCATTTGAAGATTAGAGCACAGTATTGCTTCATGTAGTATGAGCCGTTTAAGTGTACAGTTATTAGGACGTCTTTAGGCAAGATCAAACTTACTCTCACAATTCATTGAAAAGTTACGGGAAACAGAATTTATTTTTCTCTTAATTCATAAAGATTTTCTTACTTATCCTTTTAAAGAAGCTCTGTCACCAGTTTCATACTTCCCTATCTCTTACCTAATCTAATAGGTGCTGTGTTGTAGATAACTACTGTGTTGTTTTTTAGTGACAAAGTTATGAGCATTTTAACATTTATGCAAATTTTTTGTAAAAGCCCAACTGGGCGTTTGTTTTTTTTACTTTAACTAAGTGGGCATTGTAAAGAAAAGTGTATGATGCTGACCAATCATGCGGTGACGTGACTTCCTCCCGCAGTTCCTTCACCGGAGCATCGGGAGATTGACCAGACATCGCCTCCAGCCAGAAGGCGGCTGGAGGAGATGTCTGGTCATTCTCCCATCTGCCTGCTGTGACTTAATCTGGACATGAATAAGGAGAAGCATATGATGCTGATTGGTCAGCGTCATACACTTTTCTTTACAACGGCCACTTGGTTAAAGTAAAAAAAAAAAAAACACCCAGTTGGGCTTTTACAAAAAATTAGCACAAATGTTAAAATGCTCTTTATCACTAATAAACGTTTTGGTAAAAAAAACAACACAGTAGTTATCTACAACACAGCGCCTATTAGATTAGGTAGGAGATAGGGAAGTATGAAACTGGTGACAGATCCTCTTTAAGTGTAACTTATCTAATAAAGAGACATTTTCTAAATAACCCACTTTATAAACATCATAAATAATACTTCTGAGACTTTACTGGGAATAAACAGTTATGAAAATAACTGTTGATTTACTGAACAGGCTGTTAAACATAGAAATTGTTCATTCTATTGGGATATTTGAGTCTGTCACTCAGTTAAAGAGCATCTTTAACAATTTACAGACCTAAAATCAATGCTCTATTACAATATATTATAACCGGAGGCTTCAATTAAATGAAAGAAAATAATTTATTATTAAAAAAAAGTAACTGTCATTTGACAAAGCTTTTGACATGTTAAAGTGACATTAAACCTACAAAGAACCTCAAAACAAGGTAGAGCAAAAGGGAAGTCCCCAACAAGCCTCAGAAGCCACCTAAAAAGCGCAAAAGCTCAGGGGACATAACATCCCAATAAAGTATAAAGATAACTACCATATATTGTAAAAAATATACATTTTTATTGATACATAACCATACATGGTAGCACAATAATAAATATAATAAGAATAAGACGGATCATATATCATGAGAAGTAGCGATCGGGTATAGATGACAACATACCATAAGGAAAACAAGAGACAACCAATCTCAAAAACGTCCCAGTACTAGCATGCCATGAATACAAATGTAGCAAGCTGATGAAGACGGTCGCAGGCGAAACGCGCGTCGAGGCGTCTTTGTGCCATCTCTTCACGTCCCTTGCTTCTACCATGTCCACAGGTGTGTTGTCCCCTTTATTTATCACATGGGGCATGTACTAATGTTTGTTTGTACATGCGCTACTTATTTTCAGCGGGTGTCTGCTATGCATATTTTGCATCAGGCAGCTTTCTTACAGATATAGTCACTTTTTGAATCTTTTGCCTTATTGGCAGTTTGCTACATTTGTATTCATGGCATGCTAGTACTGGGACGTTTTTGAGATTGGTTGTCTCTTGTTTTCCTTATGGTATGTTGTCATCTATACCCGATCGCTACTTCTCTTGATATTTGATCCGTCTTATTCTTATTATATTTATTATTGTGATACCATGTATTGTTATGTATCAATAAAAATGTATATTTTTTACAATATATGGTAGTTATCTTTATACTCTATTGGGATGTTATGTCCTCTGCGCTTTTGCGCTTTTCATGTTAAAGTGAAATGTCAGAATTTTTGATCGGTGGGTGTCCAGGTGCTGAGACCCCCACTGGTTACCCTAAACGAAGGGGCAGTGTGTTGTGCCCCTTCAGCTGTAATAGGTTACCTCGGTTCTTTTTGGCTGGTCTCAGAAAGGCAGAGTTAACTGAAGACAGGCTCATAGACTTCTATGAGTCTGTATTCAGCTGCCCGCCTCTCCGAGAAGAGCTGAAGTTATACGATTAGCGCCAAAGGGGCAAAGCGCTCGGCTGAGCACTACTGTCGCTTAGTTTCAACAATCGGTATGACATGTCAAAGGTTTTGTCAAATGACAGTTACTCTTTAAATAATTTTTTAGTGAACAGTAGAGCTATTTTTCAGAAAATGCCATTTAGTAGAAAATTAGTCTAAGGTGTTTGCAATGTTTCTTAATGTTGAAAATGCAGTGATAATCAGTAGTAAACGTGAGGTAATTTGATGGATTGGGTCACTTGTCAGCATGTAGTAGAAGCTTCTTAAGGATGTAATCTAAAACCTGGACAAGGGAGAAATCCTAATGAATGTTCATGAATGGAAAAGAGCCAATCAGAATTTCCAATTCTAATAATGTATTTTTTTTTTATCTATTACACAATTGAGTATTAATTGACACTAACTTTTCAAACAACCTATGATAAACTAATAGTACACCTGATATAGATTAAGTTTGTAATTTAATTAATGTTAAAAATTTTTTATCTATGCAAATTCTGTGGGAAGTTACTGCTGTTAGGTGTCTCCCTTCCTGTAATCAGCTTTTCACCCTCTGTTGTCAAGCAAAATCTGCGCCAAGTTACCGAGCAGAGGAGACTAACTACAAGTGGGGGAGTGTCGCTTAGCTGCCTGTTCATAGAAGTCTATAGAAACGAGAGGGGAGAGCAGGAGTAGGGCGCAGAGAGAGAGAGAGAGATAGAGAGAGACAAAGATACACTGCCTATAGAAGTCTATGGGGAGGGGAGCAGGAGGAGGGAGCAGGAGAAGAGAAAGAGACACAGTTGTGCTGCCCATAGAGGTCTATGGAGAGGGGGAGCAGGAGGAGGGGGAAGAGTGAGAGGGATACACAGACACACTGCCCATAGAGCTGTATTAAGAGGGGAGGGGGCAGCAGGAGGAGAGAACAGGAGACACAGACATGCTGCCCATAGAAGACAAAACAATTACATATTTAGGGGCATCCAAAAAAGAGAACGTGAAGCAGCACTCAAATAAAGTGAATTTATTCATCCAACATGGAACCATGGAACGTGTTTCCATGTTGGATGAATAAATTCACTTTATTTGAGTGCTGCTTCACGTTCTCTTTTTTGGATATCTAACACATAAGGAGAGTTCACTCCTTTATTTTTGAAGCTTTGCACCAGCCTAGTCAGGCATTTGTTCACAGTGCTGCTCCAATCCTCTGCTTTTTTCTACATATTTAGGGGCATATGCAAGGATGCTTTCTGCATAAAAATGCTTACAAATTTTTGAGTAATGTTTGGAGAAAAGTTTAAGTTTGAACCCCAACTGGCCACTTGAAAAACATTGAACACACAGTAGAATCTTTAGTAACTTATATCAAACAGTTGATCAATGTTGCTTGACATATGCGCCAACTTTAAAATTGCGCATTAAAATTGTTTGGCGAATGGATGTGTGTAAGTGTCTGATTGCCACGTGTGTTTGGTGACTGATCGTGCAGTGTACACCCTCTACCTGTATGAACTCCTATGCATGATGGGTGATCCTTCTCAAAAGAAAAAAAACAGGTTACTTTCATAACGTTCCTATTGGCTGTGAAATCGATGCAGAAAAAGAATAAGCTTATCAAATATCCTGGCTTAATTTCCACTTACAATTCCCAAATTAACTTTACTACCTTGTCTTATTGTTTTTGTACCAATTTTAAGTTATTTTATGTTTAGCTCACCCTCTCTCTTTTTATATATATATATATATAGATATATATATATATATATATATATATATATATATATATATATATATATAAAAGATAGATAGATTGATGTAGATATATATATATATACATGTAGATATAGATAGATAGATAGATAGATAGATAGATAGATAGATAGATAGATAGATAGATAGATAGATAGATAGATAGATAGATAGATAGATAGATAGATAGATAGATAGATAGATAGATACAGTGAAGGAAATAAGTATTTGATCGCTTGCTGATTTTGTAAGTTTGCCCACTGTCAAAGACATGAACAGTCTAGAATTTTTAGGCTAGGTTAATTTTACCAGTGAGAGATAGATTATATTTAAAAAAAAACAGAAAATCACATTGTCAAAATTATATATATTTATTTGCATTGTGCACAGAGAAATAAGTATTTGATCCCCTACCAACCATTAAGAGTTCAGCCTCCTCCAGACCAGTTACACGCTCCAAATCAACTTGGTGCCTGCATTAAAGACAGCTGTCTTAAATGGTCACCTGTATAAAAGACTCCTGTCCACAGACTCAATTAATCAGTCTGAATCTAATCTCTACAACATGGGCAAGACCAAAGAGCTTTCTAAGGATGTCAGGGACAAGATCATAGACCTGCACAAGGCTGGAATGGGCTACAAAACCATAAGTAAGACGCTGGGTGAGAAGGAGACAACTGTTGGTGCAATAGTAAGAAAATGGAAGACATACAAAATGACTGTCAATCGACATCCATCTGGGGCTCCATGCAAAATCTCACCTCGTGGGGTATCCTTGATCCTGAGGAAGGTGAGAGCTCAGCCGAAAACTACACGGGGGGAACTTGTTAATGATCTCAAGGCAGCTGGGACCACAGTCACCAAGAAAACCATTGGTAACACATTACGCCGTAATGGATTCAAATCCTGCAGTGCCTGCAAGGTCCCCCTGCTCAAGAAGGCACATGTACAGGCCCGTCTGAAGTTTGCAAATGAACATCTGGATGATTCTGAGAGTGTTTGGGAGAAGGTGCTGTGGTCAGATGAGACTAAAATTTAGCTCTTTGGCATTAACTCAACTCGCCGTGTTTGGAGGACGAGAAATGCTGTCTATGACCCAAAGAACACTGTCCCCACTGTCAAGCATGGAGGTGGAAACATTATGTTTTGGGGGTGTTTCTCTGCTAAGGGCACAGGACTACTTTACCGCATCAATGGGAGAATGGATGGAGCCATATACCGTCAAATCCTGAGTGACAACCTCCTTCCCTCCACCAGGACATTAAAAATGGCCCGTGGCTGGGTCTTCCAGCACGACAATGACCCAAAACATACAGCCAAGGCATCAAATGAGTGGCTCAAAAAGAAGCACATTAAGGTCATGGAGTGGCCTAGCCAGACTCCAGACCTTAATCCCATCGAAAACTTATGGAGGTAGCTGAAGATCCGAGTTGCCAAGTGACAGCCTCGAAATCTTAATGATTTACAGATGATCTGCAAAGAGGAGTGGGCCAAAATTCCATCTAACATGTGTGCAAACCTCATCATCCACTACCAAAAACGTCTAACTGCTGTGATTGCTAACAAGGGTTTTGCCACCAAGTATTAAGTCTTTGTAAAGGATCTGCCAGGCACAGCGGGGTTAACTCCCAGAACTAATCAGTCAGCACATGAGAATACATCCCTGAGACTGACTCCTGCTTCCACCATTCAGGCTGGCAGGCTTAGGAGTGGGAGAGCCTATCGTAACCTGGCCAGACTCAGCTAGCTCCCGCCCTCGGTCTATTTAAGCCTGCACTTCCTGTCCCTCGGTGCTTGTTATTGCTTTTGTTTCTTTCCTTGTGGTTCCTGGCCCAGCTACAGCTCCTGCTATTTTTGATCCTGCTCCATACCGACCCTGGCTTACCGACTACTCTTCTGCTTTTCGTTTTGTACCTCGCACACTCCTGGCTTGACTCGGCTCGTTCACCACTCTGGTTGCTCACGGTGTTGCCGTGGGCAACGGCCCCTTTTCCTTGCTTGTGTTCCTTGTATGTTTGTCGTGTTTGTCGTGCACTTACTGAGCGCAGGGACCGCCGCCCAGTTGTACCCCGTCGCCTAGGGCGGGTCGTTGCAAGTAGGCAGGGACAGAGTGGCGGGTAGATTAGGGCACACTTGTCCGTCTCCCTACCCGCTGCCATTACATAATAACAAGCCCATACCTAGTCTACCCCTGGTCCCTGACACCACTATGGATCCCCGTGAGACCCTGGCTCAGCAAATGCAGGGTCTCTCCCTACAGGTCCAGGCCCTGGCTCAGAGGGTCAACCAGCCTGATGCTACCCTGGTAGTTCCCCGCACCGCACCTCTTGAACCCCACCTCAAGCTGCCCGACCGGTTCTCAGGGGACCGGAGGACTTTTCTCTCCTTTCGGGAGAGTTGTAGGCTTTACTTTCGTTTAAAGCCTCATTCCTCAGGTTCTGAGAGCCAGCGGGTGGGTATAATTATGTCCCGGCTCCAGGAAGGGCCCCAAGAGTGGGCCTTCTCCTTGGCTCCTGACGCCCCTGAACTTTCCTCCGTTGATTGTTTCTTTTCTGCTCTCGGACTTATTTATGACGAGACTGACAGGACTGCCTTTGCCGAGAGTCAGCTGGTGACCTTAAGTCAGGGTAAGAGACCTGTTGAGGAGTATTGCTCTGACTTTCGGAAGTGGTGCGTAGCTTCTCGGTGGAATGACCCTGCCTTAAGGTGCCAGTTTAGGTTGGGTCTGTCGAATGCCCTGAAAGACCTGCTAGTTAGCTATCCCTCTTCTGACTCCCTAGACCAGGTTATGGCTTTAGCGATACGACTTGACCGACGTCTCAGGGAACGACAACGTGAACGTTTATGTGTTTTCTCCTCCGACTCCCCCATGATGCCTCCCGAAGCTCCGTTGCTTCGTTCCTCCCCGAAAGATTCAGAGATACCTATGCAACTCGGGGCCTCCGTGTCCCCCCAACAACGTAGAGAATTCCGCAGGAAGAATGGTCTCTGCTTCTACTGTGGGGACGACAAGCATCAAGTGAACAACTGTCCTAAGCGTAAGGTTGCAGCCAGAGAACTTCCGCGTCTAAGTGATCATCGGGGAGGTCACTTGGGCGCACAGGTATTTCCCGTAAATATGAAACGTACTAAGATCTTGCTTCCCTTTCAGGTCTCTTTTGGTGGTAGGTCTGCTACCGGCAGTGCTTTCGTGGATTCAGGGTCCTCTACTAATATCATGTCTGTGGAATTTGCTATGTCCCTTGCTATGCCTCTTATTGATTTGCCTAAACCTGTCCCGGTAGTGGGTATCGACGCCACTCCTCTTGCTAATGGTTATTTTACACAGCATACCCCTGTTTTTGAACTCCTTGTTGGCTCCATGCATTTGGAGCAATGCTCTGTACTGTTGATGCAAGGATTATCGTACGATTTGGTTCTAGGTCTTCCCTGGTTGCAGTTGCATAATCCTACGTTTGACTGGAATACTGGGGAGCTAACCAAATGGGGTAATGAATGTTGTACGTCATGTTTTTCTGTTAATTCTATTTCTCCCCCTAAGGAGGCGAATACGCTACCCGAGTTTGTTCAGGACTTCGCTGATGTTTTCTCTAGGGAGGCCTCCGAAGTGTTACCTCCTCATAGAGAATACGATTGCGCTATCGAATTGGTACCAGGAGCTAAGCTTCCTAAGGGTAGGATATTTAATCTTTCTTGTCCCGAACGTGAAGCTATGAGAGTGTATATCCAGGAATCCCTGGACAAGGGTTATATTCGTCCCTCTTCTTCTCCGGTAGGTGCTGGCTGCTTCTTCGTGGGGAAGAAGGATGGTGGTCTTAGGCCATGCATTGACTACCGTAGCCTGAATAAGGTCACGGTAAGGAACCAGTATCCCCTTCCTTTGATTCCTGATCTCTTTAATCATGTTCAGGGGGCCCAATGGTTTTCTAAATTGGATCTACGGGGGGCGTATAACCTTATTCGCATCAAAGAGGGGGATGAGTGGAAGACTGCGTTTAACACGCCCGAAGGCCATTTCGAATACCTCGTCATGCCCTTTGGGTTGTGTAATGCCCCTGCGGTCTTCCAGAATTTCATAAATGAGATTTTGAGAAATTACCTGGGGATTTTTCTGGTAGTGTACCTTGATGACATACTGGTATTTTCCAAGGACTGGTCCTCCCACGTGGAGCATGTCAGGAAGGTGCTCCAGGTCCTTCGGGAAAATAAACTGTTTGCCAAAACCGAAAAATGTGTGTTTGGGGTACAGGAGATTCCATTTTTGGGTCAAATCCTCACTCCTCATGAATTCCGCATGGACCCCGCCAAGGTTCAGGCTGTGGCGGAATGGGTCCAACCTGCCTCCCTGAAGGAGTTACAGTGTTTTTTGGGGTTTGCAAATTATTACAGGAGATTTATTGCTAACTTCTCGGTCATCGCTAAGCCCCTTACGGACCTCACTCGCAAAGGTGCTGATCTCCTCCACTGGCCTCCTGAGGCTGTCCAGGCTTTTGAGGTCCTTAAGAAGTGCTTTGTCTCGGCCCCGGTGCTGGTTCAGCCCAACCAAATGGAGCCATTTATCGTGGAAGTTGACGCATCTGAGGTGGGAGTGGGGGCTGTCTTGTCCCAGGGTACCAGGTCCCTCACCCATCTCCGCCCCTGTGCCTACTTCTCCAGGAAGTTTTCGCCAACTGAAAGTAACTATGATATTGGCAACCGCGAACTCTTAGCCATTAAATGGGCATTTGAAGAGTGGCGCCACTTCCTGGAGGGGGCTAGGCACCAGGTAACGGTCCTTACCGACCACAAGAATCTGGTTTTCCTAGAATCTGCCCGGAGGCTAAACCCGAGACAAGCTCGATGGGCGTTATTTTTTACCAGATTCAATTTTTTGGTTACCTATAGGGCTGGGTCTAAAAATATTAAGGCTGATGCACTGTCGCGTAGCTTCATGGCCAGCCCTCCTTCGGAGGAAGATCCTGCTTGTATTTTGCCTCCAGGTATAATCATTTCCTCGATCGATTCTGATTTAGTCTCTGAAATTGCTGCTGATCAAGGTGCAGCTCCCGGGAACCTTCCTGAGAACAAGCTGTTTGTTCCCCTGCAATTCCGGCTAAGGGTACTTAGGGAAAATCATGACTCCGCACTATCTGGCCATCCAGGCATCCTGGGTACCAAACACCTCATTACCAGAAATTATTGGTGGCCTGGGTTGCCTAAAGACGTTAAGGCCTACGTCGCCGCTTGTGAGGTTTGTGCTAGGTCCAAGACTCCCAGGTCCCGACCAGCGGGCTTACTGCGTTCGTTGCCCATTCCCCAGAGACCTTGGACACATATCTCCATGGATTTTATCACCGATTTGCCTCCATCCCAAGGCAAGTCGGTGGTGTGGGTGGTGGTGGACCGCTTCAGTAAGATGTGCCACTTTGTGCCCCTCAAGAAACTACCCAACGCCAAAACGTTGGCTACCTTGTTTGTCAAACACATCCTGCGTCTCCATGGGGTCCCTGTCAATATTGTTTCGGACAGAGGGGTACAATTTGTTTCATTGTTTTGGAGAGCCTTCTGTATGAAGTTGGGGATTGATCTGTCCTTCTCCTCTGCCTTCCATCCTGAAACCAATGGCCAAACGGAGAGGACTAATCAGTCTCTAGAACAATACTTAAGGTGTTTTGTCTCTGACTGTCAATTTGATTGGGTCTCTTTCATTCCCCTCGCCGAATTTTCCATTAATAACCGGGTCAGTAACTCGTCAGGGGTCTCTCCTTTTTTTTGTAATTTTGGGTTTAATCCACGGTTCTCCTCCGTTTCACCTGGTAGTTCCAACAATCCTGAGGTAGAGGTCGTTCATCGGGAACTGTGCACAGTCTGGGCCCAGGTTCAGAAAAACCTAGAGGTGTCCCAGAGCGTACAAAAAACTCAGGCTGATAAGAAACGTTCTTCTAACCCCCTGTTTATGGTCGGGGATCTGGTGTGGTTGTCGTCTAGGAACTTGCGTCTCAAGGTTCCGTCCAAAAAGTTTGCTCCCCGGTTTATTGGGCCGTATAAGGTCATTGAGGTCCTCAATCCTGTCTCCTTCCGGCTGGAGTTACCCCCGTCTTTTCGGATACACGACGTGTTTCATGCCTCCCTCCTCAAACGCTGCTCCCCGTCCTTGGCTCCCTCGAGGAGACCTCCTGTTCCCATCCTCACCCCGGAGGGGGTGGAATTCGAGGTGGCCAGGATTGTGGACAGCAAGATGGTCCAAGGCTCCCTCCAGTACCTGGTCCATTGGAGAGGATACGGGCCCGAGGAGAGGACTTGGGTACCCGCCCGGGATGTTCACGCTGGGGTATTGGTCAGGAGGTTCCACCTGCGTTTCCCCAGTAAGCCAGGTCCACTTAGAAAGGGTCCGGTGGCCCCTCATAAAAGGGGGGGTACTGTAAAGGATCTGCCAGGCACAGCGGGGTTAACTCCCAGAACTAATCAGTCAGCACATGAGAATACATCCCTGAGACTGACTCCTGCTTCCACCATTCAGGCTGGCAGGCTTAGGAGTGGGAGAGCCTATCGTAACCTGGCCAGACTCAGCTAGCTCCCGCCCTCGGTCTATTTAAGCCTGCACTTCCTGTCCCTCGGTGCTTGTTATTGCTTTTGTTTCTTTCCTTGTGGTTCCTGGCCCAGCTACAGCTCCTGCTATTTTTGATCCTGCTCCATACCGACCCTGGCTTACCGACTACTCTTCTGCTTTTCGTTTTGTACCTCGCACACTCCTGGCTTGACTCGGCTCGTTCACCACTCTGGTTGCTCACGGTGTTGCCGTGGGCAACGGCCCCTTTTCCTTGCTTGTGTTCCTTGTATGTTTGTCGTGTTTGTCGTGCACTTACTGAGCGCAGGGACCGCCGCCCAGTTGTACCCCGTCGCCTAGGGCGGGTCGTTGCAAGTAGGCAGGGACAGAGTGGCGGGTAGATTAGGGCACACTTGTCCGTCTCCCTACCCCCTGCCATTACAGTCTTGTTTGCCAAAGGGATCAAATACTTATTTCTCTGTGCACAATGCAAATAAATATATATAATTGTGACAATGTGATTTTCTGTTTTTTGTTTTTATATAATCTATCTCTCACTGGTAAAATTAACCTAGCCTAAAAATTCTAGACTGTTCATGTCTTTGACAGTGGGCAAACTTTCAAAATCAGCAAGGGATCAAATACTTATTTCCTTATATATATATATATATATATATATATATATATATATATATATATATATATATATATATATATAAATACAGTACTGTGCAAAAGTGTTAGGCATTTGTGAAAAATGTTGCAAAGTGCTTTAAAAAATAGAAGTGTTAATAGGTCTTATTCAACAATTAACAAAATACAAAGTGAATAAACAGAAGAGGATTCTAAGGGTATGTTCACACGGCAGCATCCGTAACGGCTGAAATTACGGGGATGTTTCCGCCTGAAAACATCCCCGTAATTTCAGCCGTAACGGCATGTGCAGGCGCTTGAACGCCGCGTCCATTACGGACGTAATTGGCGCTGCTATTCATTGGAGTCAATGAATAACGGCTCCAATTACGGCCAAAGAAATGACAGGTCACTTCTTTGACGCGGGCGTCTATTTACGCGCCGCTGTCAAATGACGGCGCGTAAAAAGACGCCTCGTGTGAACAGACAAACTGTCTGCCCATTGCTTTCAATGGGCAGATGTTTGTCAACGCTATTGAGGCGCTATTTTCGGACGTAATTCGGGGCAAAAACGCCCGAATTACGTCCGTAATTAGTGCATGTGAACATACCCTAAGTCAAATCAAAATTTGGTGCAAAAACAGCATCAATTCTTCTAGGTACACTTGCACAAAGTCATACATTTTGTAGGATCATAGTCAGGTGTATGATTAACCAATTATACCAAACAGGTGATAATGATCATCATTTTCTTATGTAGGTTGAAACACATACATTAACTGTAACAGAATCATCTGTGTAGGAGGCTTAAAACTGGGTGAGGAACAGCAAAACTCTGCTACAAAGGAAGTTGTGGAAGACAGTTTCATATCACAGGTCAACCATGGCAAGACTGAGCACAGCAACAAGACACGAGGTAATTATACTGCACGTGTAAGGTCTATACCAAATAAAAATTTCAAAGCAGACTGGGATTTCATGATATAATGTTCAAGTTCTTTTGAAGAAGCACAAAGAAACAGGCAACGTTAAGGATCATAGATGCAGTGATGTGCCAAGGAATCTTAGTGCAGCAGATCAAAGACACATCATGCTTACTTCCCTTCTAAATCAGAATATGTCCAGCAGTGCCATCAGCTCATAACTGGCAGAAACCAGTGGGACCCAGGTACATCTACTGTTCAGAGAAGTCTAGCCAGAAGTGGTGTCCATGGAAGAATTGCGGCCAAAAATCCATACTTTTGACGTTGACAAGGCCAACCCAACTATGCACGAAAACATAGGAACTGGGATGAAGAAAAATGGCAGCAAGTGCTCTGGACTGATGAGTCAAAATGTGAAATATTTGGCCATAACAGATGGCAGCTTGTTTGCCGAAGGGCTGGAGAGCGGTACAATAATGAGTGTCTGCAGGCAACAGTGAAGCATGGTGGAGGTTCCTTGCAAGTTTGGGGCTGCATTTCTGCAAATGGAGTTGGGGATTTGGTCAGGATTAATGGGGTTCTCAATACTGAGAAATACAGACAGATACTTATCCATCATACAATACTTTCAGGGAGGCATCTAATAGGCTCTAAATGTGTGGTCACACCAAATATTTGATGAGTTCATTAAAAAAAAACTATTAACACTTCTATTTTCTATTCTAAGCATTCTTACTTTGCAGCATTTTTCCACAACTGCTTAAAACTTTTGCACAGTACTGTGTATGTGTGTGTATATATATATATATATATATATATATATATATACATATATATATATATATATATATAGCTGCTTAAAAAAAATCTGCTTCTTTCATTTGGACTAGACAGTGGTTTACCTCTATTTTACTGTCAGTCATGTGACTTAAACCAACATAACTCCTTTTTCATGTTCCCTATTAGAGTAGTGAATGGCAGTTACGGAAGCAGTGTAGTATGCGAGCTGCGCTGTTTCCGTAACTTCCATTCAGTCCTATGGGACTTACGGAAACAGCATAGCTCAGCGAGCTACACTGTTTACGTAACTCAAACCTTTTTCATGGTCGGAATTCATGGTCAGAAGCCACCTCATTTAGCCGCAACACAGAATGGCTGAATGGGTTTTAGGTGGCCCTGTTCTGGAGATAGGTGCTGGTCCCAGAGTTGGGACCCGCATCTATCTGACATTTATGACATATCCTGTGGATATGTCATAAATTTCTCTCATGAGAAAACCCCTTTAAGTATCAGCAGTTCTGCTCTGGCACACCATTCAATTGAATGGCCGCTATATAATACTACATGACTGGCCGCAGATTGCAAGGGCATTCAGAAGCTTAACCAGGCTTTATTTAAAAAAAGGGGTTTTCTCTATGAGAGACAACAAGGGACAAACCAAGTGTGTTGGTGCCCACAACAGATACATGTCTTTCTACTTTAAGCAAGCATTTCTGATGCATTTTGTACTTGTTTTTTGGTACATAAAATGTGTCAAAAATGCGTCGAATACATGCCGTGTGAATAAGGCCTTAGGGCAGATACAGACGGACGTTGCGCTTTTGCGCGCGCAAACAACGCAGCGTTTTGCGCGCGCAAAAACCATTTGACAGCTGCGTGTGTCATCCGTGTCTGATGCGCGGCTGCGTGATTTTCGCGCAGCCGCCATCATAGAGATGAGGCTAGTCGACGGCCGTCACTGTCCAAGGTGCTGAAAGAGCTAACTCTTTCAGCACCCTCGACAGTGAATGCCGAACACAATATCGAAAAACCTGTTGAAAAAAAAGAAAAAGTTCGTACTTACCGAGAACTTCCCGGCCGTTGCCTTGGTGACGCGTCCTTGGTGACGCGCCTCTCTTGACATCGGGCCCCACCTCTCTGGATGACGCGCCAGTCCATGTGACCGCTGCAGCCTATGCTTGGACTGTGATTGGCTGGAGCTGTCACTTGGACTGAATTGTTATCCCGGGAGGTCAGACTGGAGGAAGAAGCCGGGAGTTATGGGTAAGTCAGAACTTCGTTTTTTTTTACAGGTTCATGTTTTTTGGGATCAGAAGTCACTGTCCATGGTGCTGAAACAGTTTAACTCTTTCAGCACCATGGACAGTGACTATCTCCTGACGTCGCGTACCGGTGAAGTTCGGTTCGCTTGTCCGGCTTCTCTCACCGCAAAGACACTCCGTTTGGATGTTCGGAAACAGAAAAGCACCACGTGCTTTTCTGTTTACATTCATCCTTTTGACAGCTGGTGCGCTGTTTCAGTCGGTTCGCACGGAAGTGCTTCCGTGCAACCTGCGTGGTTTTCACGCACCCATTGACTTCAATGGGTGCGTGATGCGCGAAATACGCAGAGTTATTGAACCTGTCGCGCTTTTTGCGCAGCAGACAAACGCTGCGCAAAAAGCACGGACTGTCTGTACTGCCCCATAGACTTGTATTGGTCCATGCGTGCCGCGTGAAAACCACGCGGCCCGCACGGACCGAATACACGCTCGTGTGAATCCCCCCTTAGAGTCAAGATACCTTGTATTTTTTTTTTCAAATTAAGTCAAATTACATAATTCACTTTTACATGGGGTGTTTTAAGGATTAGTAATAGTTTTTCTATCATACTCCTGGTGGTCTAAAATGGTTTAGCCGTTAATACCTAATACCTCTGGCGGCCTAAGGTGGAGAAGGGGTTAATATTGATATACATTATACATTGTAGTCATAGTTTGAAATCTAATATCCTTGGTGGTCTAATGGTGCTTTAGTAGTTAACTCTTAACTATATATTGTTTAAGATGGAACAGGGGTTAGTGTTGGTCTTGGGAATTAACCATACAACATATAGAGTATATAACATTGTCTGTAAATGAAGAAAGATATGAAAGTACAGTTAAAGTCCTGACTTGTTTCTACTTATTGGAATAATGGAAAAATTGAAAACAAATAACATCGTAAATCAGCCCCACATGCATTACTTGTTGACAAGTAAGAGATATAACAGCTGTAGAAGATTGTACTAAGTATAAAGTATGAGGTTATTTACATTTAACCTTTTCGGGCTTTTTTCTTAAAGTTCAAAACAAACTTTGTTATTTAATGGGAGTGAAACCTAATGAGACATTAGCCTCAAGGAAACCTATGGGCATCATAAAAGCCATGTGTACCAGCTTGTCAATGTCATGTCTATTTCATTTTACTCTGGGGAATTGCAAATAGGATACCCTTTTCTCACCTCATTCTCCTTTATAGCTGGTCATGACCATACTCATTAATCTGAATGGAGCTCGACAGCCAGGGTACTGACTTCAAAAGGGTGAATAGGGTGTCATCCTGTTTCCTATATTTGTCATCCTTAAAACATAACATTAGAATTATTATTTCCCACAATATAGAAATGTAAAAATGTCTGGAATGTTTAATCAGTGATTTTTGGACAGGAAACCAAAAGCCTTATTGCGCCATGCAATCTATGTCCATTATTTCGCTAACAGCATTTCCTTTTCAGCTTGGTTTGATGTCTACATTTTATGGTGAGGCAAAAACATATGTACTTGTACCAGCTAAAAGTCTACATACTGGAGTGGTAAGATAATGTGGTCAATGTGTAAGAAGGTAATCGGCAGATGCAGACAGAATGGAGACCGAAACGGCATATTTCTAAATAGGCCTTATTCACATGGCGCTAAAAAAAAAGACTTATCAACGCTAGCGTTTTTGCAAGCGATTTTTAAAGTACAGGCATTTTTGATGTGTTGTTCACTGCGTTTTTTGGGTGTGTAATTAGGACTCCCATTGACTATGGGAATTAGGTGCATTTTTGGTGCATTTTCGGAAAATTTTACACGCCAAGAATTAACCTGACGCTTCTTTTTTTACACAACATGTTTTTTAAACACGCGGGCATAAAAATGATGTCAATGGGAAAATTTAAGCAAGCGTTTCTGATGCATTTTTGACGTGGCAAAAAATGTGTCGAATACACGCCGTATGAATAAGACCTTAGAGTCAAGATACCTTGTATTTTTTTATTTTAAAGTCTTAGAGGTATGAGTCATACTGCATAATGCAATACAAGCACACTATCATGTTATGGCTGTGTACAAGTCAGAGGTTCAAGTCTATGGAACACCTACTCTACCTCCTTAGGCCCTGACATGGAGGTTTTTTCTAATTCTATATGAATAGGACAGAAAAAATTGGTGTCATGTCCCATCGTTTGCATTGCTTTTTGGGGGGCTAGTGTCCGTAATATGAACCATATTACATGGCTGTATTACGGCTGTCTGAAATAGGCCTTAGTCTATATATGACACTCAAAAGTACAGTTGCTCAGTTATGAAATGGTCTGGTCACTGTGATACCCAGTGAAAGAATCACCCAGATGGTGTAATTTAACTGTAGCACCCTCCCACGACTTTGGACAGAGTCAAGGTATGTGGCTAGCTCCACGACATAGGGGCCCCTAGCTGGAAATACTGTGAATATATTTTGAGTATCTTGAAAATGGTAAAAAAAAAATGCATTAGAAAATAGAAAAACCTCTCAGTACCCAAAGATTAGATATAATTATATATCATAAATTACCTTTAACATTAATATTTAGTTATGTTTGCTTAAATTATAATGATGACTATAAAATGTTTTCGATAATTTATTATGAACAGCTACTACCTCAAGTAGCCAGCAAATGTACCTTCCCTATTGCAGCACTGTCATGTATATTAGACTAAAGGATTAGTAGATAACATTTGCAAATTATGACTTTTTTACTGACAGAAACATAGATTTTTGTTCTTTTTTGTGATATCTACTTTTTAAAAGTGATAACAGGAAGTGCAACATATTGGTTTTCAAAAATGTCAGCGACAAAAAAAAATATATATATCTATGTAAGTAAAAATTACTATTAAATAGCCTTTTGGGTGGATCTCTTTAATTATAGAGTCTATATATTATCTGTTGCTTTTTACATGCTACGTAACCTGGTGAGATTATGTTGTAGGGAGTCGAAAAGTGGAGGGGAATTTGCGAAGCAGGTATTCAATGTTAGCTGTCAATTGAAATTCTCCAATGGATGCTTGTTCCATGTCTGAGTCCTAATCTTGACTACTTGAGCATTATCATTATTTTTTTTTCCACAGTATACTTAATTATTAGTTATTGTCGTATGATTACTGGGGTAATATTTCCTTTCAGGAGTTGCTGGCAACACCATGACAGCAAAGGCTTTCATTATATTCACAATGTTGGTACAAGTCCCAAAAAGCAAGTCTTCTGCATACACACTTTTGATGATTATATAGATAGATTTTTTTATCTTTACACTTACATTAATATTGATATATCACAGCCTCTAACAAATCTCTATTGTTTAACGGGATCAGTGATGGATTTAAGGATTTTCCCAGCATCAACACTGATATTTTATTGCTGAGGGATTTGGTAACATCTTACATAACATCACTGCTGTTTACAACTTGCCCTTGCTCAGCAGGACATACATGTTTTCATTGACTTGAACAGCAGATGTAGTATTAGCAACCAGCTGTTATCTAGATAATACACCCAGATAAGGATGTCAAGTAAAGCCAGCTACTGAAATCCTCTGGTGTTGTAGAAATTCAATACTAAGTAGAAATCTGGAAATCTAAATTAGCCTCATGATGTATTACTGATCAGCATAGCCAATCTCCTGGCTGCTGTTAATAAAAAAAAAAAAGTGATACAATGCTCAGAAGTCAGAACTGCTCAGAATTTATTATTAAGACGTCTGGTAACGTCTAGACAGTTTAGACTATATGTAATTAGAATAAAATGGAGAAACCTTTTACATTTAGTCTTTCATGCTTATTGTAAAAACTGCATTCCAGTGGACAAAGCACCAGGAATATTTGACTCCCCATATTCCATCTGTTATAATTTTTTTTTACATCCACGTTTTTTGGTAGGGTCATGCCAATCACAAGCTGTAGCGGTCACATTGGATGAAACGTCATCCCAAGAGGCCGAGCTGCAGGACGGCATAGGAACGCGTCACCATCGCTACAGGTGAGTATGAAACTTACGTGCAGTTTTATGCAGTGGACATTCCGTCTGAAAAACTGCACCACAATTTGGTGCGGTTTTTGGACCGAAATTCCCTGCGGCGTCCAGGGCGGGTACGCTGTGTGCTTTTACACTGCGTATCCGCCCTGTGGGAACATACCCTTAAAGTAATTTACTTAATTTATTGAAAAGGAGTTTGCCACTGTTTATGCACAGATGTAATGTGGAGACTTGTTATGATATGCACTGGCCAGTGTTAATATCAATTTATCAAATAAAATAAATACATAAAGTGGAAAATTATATGAAAATAGGACCCCAGACAATGGATAAACAAAGAGTAATTAAGACCACAAAGTAGTAATCGATTTTGGCTAGCTGACCACCGCACAAATATATGTAAATAGCAGGTACTTGTCAGTTACTCAGTATGAGTAAGAGATGTATGTGGTGCTACAAATATCATCTAATCTTTGCTCTCTGTCTCAATACTCAATTTTGCATGTCAGGCATGTTCACCACTTTGTAGGGATCAAATTTAAAGCCTAATCTTTCAGGTGACTTTTAAGAATACGCATTTATGTGTGTATACATGAAGGAATAACACTATTTCTGGCAAATACAGTATATGATTTGTATCCTACCTTTTTGAGCAGTTTTCCCTGAGCTAGGGGCAGAGCCTAACTCCTATCATGTTTTTCATACACAGCACACATAGCGAAAATAAAATTTTGCTCTTTGCAGCACACCCTCGGAAACAGCAGCAACATGGAGGACATCATACAGCAGTAATGAGCAGTGTAGCTGTGGATCTAGCACTGGGGTAAGATATAACACTAACTAGAAGCTGCAGCATTCTGTGTATCTCTTTCACTCTGCTCCTGCTTCCTCCTCCTTCTCCCCTTACACTCTCCATAGACTTCCATGGGTAGCTGGAATCTGATTCCTCAGTGAGCTGAGCATCCCACTCGTCTCTCAAGATGGATTTTAGCAGTGAATTGACAGTGAATGATCAGGGCAGGTGGCAGAGTGGAGGGGGAGAACTGCCTTAGTGGAAAAAGAAGCATTTTTCTCTAATAAGTTATATTACCAACTTTCTTATATTCAGTTGTACTTTTTATTATGCAAATTTAGTCGAAAGGTTAGAGAGACAATTTAATGTCAAGATAATAAGCAAGTTTACATTACTAAAGATGAATACAGAAATAACTGTGTGTAGTTCTTATGCTTAGCTAATTAGACATTGAGGTTTATATCGTTGGTATATAGCTCACTCCAAGTCCGTGGTATCATAACCACGGGCAGAGCAACGTTTCATATCAGGGCACACACTGTCAGTCTGCAGGATTTTTTGCATCTTCCTTCGGTAAATGCTCAGGGGGGTGGGCTAAACAATCTTTATGTTCTACTACAGACAGGGAAGAGGGGGAGGCCATTGCCACAGCCAGTTGGCTTACAGCCAGCCAGGATAGTGAGGAGGAGGAGGAGAAGAAGGGTGGAATGACTGGTCCTGTGGAACACACATAGAAGATATACTTATAGAATTTCTCAGTTTTAATAGAAATGTGTGGAAGAGATTAAAGGCTATATACACTTTTGAAAACAATGTTTTTTGTTTTTGAAAAAATAATAAAACTGTAATGATGGGGGTAGGGAAACAGACAAGTGAGCCCTAATCTACCCGCCACTCAGTCCCTGCCTACTTGCAATGACCCGCCCTAGGCGACGGGGTACAACTGGACGACGGTCCCTACGCTCAATAAGTGCACGACAGACAAACAGACAAGGGTACACAGAAGCTAAGGGAAATGGGACAGTTGCCCACGGCAACACCGTGAGCAACAAGAGTGGTGAACGAGCCAAGTCAAACTAGGAGTGTACGAGGTACCAAACGCAGAGCAGGAGAGTAGTGAACAAGCCGAGTCAAACCAGGAGTGTACGAGGTACCAAACGCAGAGCAGGAGAGTAGTCAGTAAGCCAGGGTCAATATGAAGCAGGGTCAAATAGTTCAGAAGCTGCAGCAGGGCCAGGAAACCAAACGAGAAGAAGTACAAGCAAGGAGGAACAGGAAAGGTAGGTATAAATAGACAGAGGGCGGGAGCTAGCTCCGTCTGGCCAGGCTGTGATAGGCTCTCCCACTCCTAAGCCTGCCATCCTGAGTGGTGGAAGATGGAGTCAGTCTCACAGACATAGAAGCAGGTGCAGACTGATTACCTATGGGTGTTGACACAGAAGCTGTGCCTGGCAGATCCTTTACAAAAACAGTGTATCAGTGCAGTTGGTGCAACTTTCAAATGACTTTTTATTAAAAAATATTTTAACTTTTTTAGATACAGCTGCTTTGTATCCTGTATACAGAGCAGCTGTATCTTGAGACCTGAATCCGTCAGGACTGATGGGTTCAGTGACAGCAGGTCCTGCAAGTCTCTGACCCACAGGATCTGGCTGTTATCGATCACATCTAAGTTTATAACTTAAATGTGATCAATGGCAGGTGGTTCCTACAGTATGTTTAATGTTCCTTTAAAAGTCAGACTTGCCAAATCATCCATATACCTCCACTAGTTAGTGCACATAGAACTCCAGGTAACTACATGTCTCTGCATCTGACAGCACCAAAGTGTATTATCCCTACTATGAGACTTCATCAGGGTGTTAGCACACTCAAGACTCTTGAATCTTTTTTTTTTTTTAACAAAATAGGTATCACATGATTAATGTTTAAAACGGACAATAATCAATTAAAGTGGCAACACTGCTATGTAATTAGCCAAATGCAGACCTTTCAAATCTATGACCAGTAGGAACTGAAAATGTTGCAATCCTTCACATGAAAACTTTCAAACAATGCATTATGGGATCCACAGGAAATATATAATTAAGACTAGAGGAACATGTTACATTTTATTTGGAACCATACAATTGTCTAAAATGTATTTTTATGCTGTAGCATTAACATTACCCTTTACTGGAAAAAAAATGGCCTAACCCAAACCATGAAAGACAGCTGTAGACCATTATCCCTCCTCCATTAAATTTTACAGCAGACACTATGCATTCTGTTAGGCAGTGTTCTGGCATCCACCAAACCAGATCCGTCTATCAGACTGCCAGATTGTGAAATTTGATTCATCACTCCAGAGAACACATTTTCACTGCTTCAATTCAGTGGCAGCATGATTCAAAACACTCAAGCCTATGTTTGGCATTGCGCATGGTGATCTTAGGTTTGTGTGCAGCTGGCGAGCATTGCAACCCGTTTCATTAAACTACCGACACAGAGTTCTTGCTGATGTCCCTTCCAGAGGCAATTTGGAACTCTAGTGCAACACAGGATAGGCGATGTTTATGCACCATATTCTTCAGCACTCGGCAGGTCTGCTCTGTGAGTTTTTTAGTGGTCTACCGTTCTTTGGAAGAGCTGTTGGAATGCCTAGACACTTTAAGTTCACAATAAATAGCACTTACAGTTTACCAGGGCAGATCTAGCAGATCCAAAATTTCACAGAAGGTGACAGTGTCAATTTTAAAGTCACTGAGTTCTTCAGTACGACCTATAATACTACCAATGTTTGTCCACGAATATTGCACGGCTTTCTGCTTAATTTTATGTATATGACTGCAATGGGTGTGGTTGAGACACCTAAACGCAATAATTAGGAGGGGTGTTAACATACTTCTGGACATATATTGTATGACATTTTTCAATTTTACTGTTTATAAAGCTCTTGATAGTAAAGAAATTAATTTCCTAAAGAATCAGAAAACTTAAATTTTTTCATAAACAGCTTATAAACTGCACCGTTACTACATTTATTTATGCCTTTTGGGGGATTTTGTAACCACATATGGTAACAATATAAATTTGTATCTATTAAATATAAATGTATTACTAACTAAATGATTGCATTAGGTAGGAGCTCTCTGAGCAACCAAAGTAAGTTACTCTCCTACAGTTGATCTTTTCTAATAATTTGTAGTTAGATGGCACCATTTTTTTTCAAGGATGGCTAAAAAATTGTCCCGTCATCTTTTGGCCTCCAATGGCCAGAGTCATCCAGCAAAAAGGAGGATCTACTTTTTCTTTATGCTCTTTTAAACCCCATTTTTTTATGGACTTTTTACCATAGGATCTCTCTTGAACCGGTTTGTAAGGTCTTCAGCTTTTATCATATATTTCTAAATTTCTTCGAAGATGAAAAAAATTCCCTATTAAAATACAGTCAATTAATGACCTTGGATGATGACTTTTTGCACAAGTCGAAATATATCCCCCTCTTCACAAATTGCTAAGTCCCAAAAGCTGATGGAATAGGACTGTAAGTATATGTTAAACTTGAGTCCAATGTACTTGAATTAATCCAATTTATTAAGACCTTGTCAGGACCATAAACATATTATCCATATACCTCAGCCATATGGCAATAAATTGGTCATGCCAATGGCTGTGTTATTTGACGTTCTCCCACAACCCCAGTTACATCCTTTTGTTGATTGGTTCAAATATGAAATTGATTTGAATGCTTTTTTCAGAAGGTTACGCCTCAAAGCATATTTTGAAATTGGGAAAGGTGATTTGGATTTAGTATATACAACTAAACAAAATGACCCCAATATGAAGACCTTAAAAGATGCCGTTTTATGTACAAAAAGTTGTTTTCAGCCTCCAACCACGTCTAATGCAATGGAGACCTATATAAGTATGTAGCAGAGCTTAAACGCAAAACACCTAAGGGTTCTTTTAGACCTAATCTTTTAGGAACTGGGGTTAAAGCTTTAAAGAAGTTATGTGATAACCCTGATCTTGTAATAAAACCTGCGGATAAGGGGGGAGCAATTATTATGATGGATACTGGTAAATATGTCTCCGATATAGAAAGATAGCTGAATGATACTGATGTGTATGAAAGGGTATACTCTGATCGCAAACTCGACATCATGCGTAGAATAAAATTATTGGTAGATGATGCATTCGCTGCAGATATAATAGATAACAAATTACATGAATATTTGATCTCTACTTGTCCCATAACTCCGATGATGTATACTCTGCTCAAGATCCATAAAAATATGGAAGACCCACCGGGTTGTCCAATATTTTCTGTGTTCACTCCAATAGCGACTTTTTTGGACAGAATGTTTAGGGATTTTGCGGTGGGGACTCAATCATACATCAAGGACACAACCAACTTTATCCTTAATTTACAGGTTCTCAAGGTCCAAGATTGTGATGAGTGCCTTTTGGCCTCATTGGATACTAGATAGGAAGAAAAAACACACGGCGCCACATAGTGCGATTATCCGATGGTCATGGAAGACAACAGAGCTAGGGCAATATACACTCACCTAGACGAGTTGTGCTGACCAGGCACAACGCTGTTAAACAGTATTGAACGATCTCCAGAGAGCACAACGCTGTGAAGATACGTGCTGAGGAGACACACCCAAGGTGTGTACAACCAGGTGTGAGATGTAGCTGATGCCAAGGTCCAAAGGCCGGTGGACGGGGATCCACCGTCAATGATAAGGTAAGAATATTGAAAAAAGGAGGACCAATAGAAGGCGCTGCTATACCAGAATGAGTTTTTATTGAATTATGATTATTGATAGGCTACGTGTTTCGACGCAGAACATGCGTCTTCATCAGGCCATGAACATACAAAAGAAACTTCATATATATATACAGGTAAGTGATAAAATATCAACCAATCACAAGAAGGGAATGGGGAGGAGACACGGGGAACTCCTACAAAGAGAACCGGACGGAATCCCGCTAAAAGAGCAAACAAGTTTAATTAATAAACTGTGTGTGAATATGATAAAAAAGTATGTATGATAAATGAACTAAAAATGAATTTATTAAAAATGAAACATTTTTAATATCAATCAAATCGGACTTGTTAGCAGTAATTTTTGTTTTTTACATAATTGTCCAATATTTTAAATTCATTTTTAATTCATTTATCATACATACTTTTTTTATCATATTCACACACAGTTTATTAATTAAACTTGTTTCTTCTTTTAGCGGGATTCCGTCCGGTTCTCTTTGTAGGAGTTCCCCGTGTCCCCTCCCCATTCCCTTCTTGTGATTGGTTGATATTTTATCACTTACCTGTATATATATATATGAAGTTTCTTTTGTATGTTCATGGCCTGATGAAGACGCATTTTCTGCGTCGAAATGCGTAGCCTATTAATAATCATAATTCAATAAAAACTCATTCTGGTATAGCAGCGCCTTCTATTGGTCCTCCTTTTTTCAATATTCTTACCTTTTGGCCTCATTGAATATTGTGAGTCTCTACACACGTATTGACCATGATAAAGGTTTCGATTCCGTGAGACGGATGCTGGCAGGTTCAACTTATAACCGGGAGGGAAGTGACTTTTTGTTGTCATTACTTGAATTGGTGTTACGTGAAAATTACTTCATGTTCCAGGACAAATACTATATTCAATGTAGGGGCACTGCGATGGGGTTAAATATGGCACCTACATACGCGAATATGTTTACAAAATTGTTTTAGCAAGATTTTGTATACTCATCCAGTCCCTTTCAGTTTGTGAGGCACTGGATGAAGTATATTGATTATATATTTCTTATATGGACAGGGACGGAGGAATGTCTTACTGAGTGATTACGACATTTAAATAGTGTCAATGGAGAATTGCAATTCACACTGGTCTATTCGCGGGAGTGTATTCAGTTTTTAGATACAAAAGTATATATACAGAACAACCTTCTGACCACCGAACTCTATGTAAAACCAACGTATAGAAACAGTACTTTACGGTACAATAGTCAACATCCTAGATGTATGATTGTGTTCCTTCCCCTAAGCCAGCTGCTGAGAGTGAGAAGGATAGTGGCTGAGGAAGAATTAGTTGATGAATGCCTAAATGGGATGTGCAAATGATTTGCTGAGCGGGGCTATCCAAAAAAACTGGTGAATAGACATAAGGGAAAGGTTAAATCTTTTAGGAGGGAGGATCTACTGTGCAGGAGATCTAAGATTGAGTGTGACCCGAGAATTCCTTTGGTGTCCACCTTTTCAGATGTGAGTAGGAAGATGGGTAAAATGTAAAATAAAAATTGGTGTATTTTGTCCAGAACATTTCTAGGGATTGTAGCGTTTATATCTCCACCTTTAATGTCATATAGGAGATCAGGAAATTTGAAAGACCGGCTGGTCAAGACAGATGTGGTGAGTTTGAAAAATTGCCCCAAGAAGACAGGTTGCTACCCATGCTTAGGATGCTGTAATTGTAACAGCATGCAAAAGGAGAATAGCTTTGTACATCCCAGGACGGGTAAACGTTATTTTATTAAACAGCATTTTTCTTGTCAATCATAATATGTAGTCTACTGATTTCAGTGCCTTTGTGGGCTAATGTATGTGGGTGAGCCTACCCAAGAATGTAGGAATAAGTCAAATCAACATAAATACACCATTCGAAAAAAAAAAATTGGAATTGCCCATTCCACAGTCATCGCCACAATGTTTCTCAACTGAGATTTAGGATCATTGATGGAGTTCCAGTGTTAGGCTGGATTCACACGAGCATGTTTGGTCCGTAAAGGACAGAAAGTATTTCGGCCGAAAGTCCCGGACCGAACACACTGCAGGGAGCCAGGTTCCTAGCATCATAGTTATGTACGACGCTAGGAGTCCCTGCCTCTCCGTGGAACTACTGTCCCGTACTGAAAACATGATTACAGTACGGTAGAGTTGTCCCTCAGCGAAGCTGGGACTCCTAGTGTCGTACATAACTATGATGCTAGGAGCCTGGCTCCCTGCAGTGTGTTCGGTCCGGGACTTGCGGCCGAAATACGTTCCGTCCTTTACGGACCGAACATGCTCGTGTGAATTCAGCCTTAAGGAGAGGAGGTGATAGTGAAGCCATGCTAAAAAAGCTACAGTTACCCTGGATTTATGAGTTGGATTGTTTGGGACCTAAGGGGTTGAATCGTGAGTTTAGGATAGGCTCTCTCTTCTAATTGTCTACCCTTTATGTCATGTATGTGTGACTTTGCTATAGGTTTGGAGTTTAAAAATAAGTGTCAAGTAACTAAGTTTGGTACCTAACAGGCCACTCTCTTTGGATTTTAATCTCTCTGTTATGCCGATTTGAATGGAAAATTTTTTTTTGTTGTTAGTTGTTAATAAAACTGATGCTTGTTTCT
Source organism: Rhinoderma darwinii (assembly GCF_050947455.1). Classification (NCBI taxonomy): domain Eukaryota; kingdom Metazoa; phylum Chordata; class Amphibia; order Anura; family Rhinodermatidae; genus Rhinoderma; species Rhinoderma darwinii. Next base: position 291,084,241 of record NC_134690.1, on the reverse strand, counting down.
TTTTTCTATAGATTCTGCGAATATTTTGGTACAAGTTTCTATACTTAGGAAATGTAAAGATGGAACTACGGACTGTAATTCAACAAATTAAATTGCATCCTGCAGTCAATGCCCCTCTGCCCTGTGATCTATATTTATGCGTTAAAATTTCTCTTATATAATCTGATATAGTGTTTTGGAGACTTTTAAACTACTGAATAAATTATCCTCTCTTCACTTGGTACCTTTTCCTTGAGGAGATTATTTATGATCTATTGATCTATTTGGTTTTGGTACAATTTCCACTATTCTTGGGTTCCCTGTGGATGGGACGTCATCTAACGGTGATGCCCTCTCTATGGGTATTCCTGGGTGGTTCTTGCTGGTACCTACCTCGATAGTTGTCACCTTATCGGTGATTACATCGTGAGGTTGCCGGTATACACCATCCAGGTTTACCGTTCGTTGCTTTCATCCTGTCCCTATTGTAGTGACAGATGATCACTGAATGTGTTTCCCAGGATGGTAGGAGCTGTAGCGTTTCTGAGGTCTTATAATTAATTACTAATTACGTCCTCTGACAGAGGTTAACCATCATGTTTGTTACAATGTTATTTTTTAATGTTTCCTGATCCACGACACAGTGACCTCTATAAAGGCGAGAAGTAGCGGTATGGTTAAATATTGAGACTTGCTGTTTGTATGCAGCGGGTAACCATGACGCCGAGAGGGAACGGAGATGACGTAACATCTGATCACGTGTTGCTAGTAACGGCAACGACCCCGCGACGCGGGATTATGTTCACGCATGGGCATTAGAGAACATTGAATGCAGGTTTTTATGCATCAATTTAAATCTACGATTGTGCTGTTTTTTGGAAGTACAAGTCCTGTCTTCCATCAGTTATTGCTATGTAGATGTTTTTTATGTAAACTGTTGAACTTGTATTTTTTTTATAATGTTTATGTTAACTTGAATGTTGCTAACACTATTTTGCATATGGAATTGATGTTGTGATGTCATATCCTCTATAAACTGCACTTTGTTTAACTGCTTGAAAAAAAACCCACACCTAGGGTCGAAACGTTGTTGTGTATTATGATGGAATAAAAGGAATTTTTACACTATTTGGATACCACAAGAATCATGTGCTGCAGTTTCTCTATTTTTTTTATGTCTATATCTGGAGTCTATTTGGCTACAAATCTATACTGCGTGCACCGAACATATACCTACAATTTGGTGAAATATCTTCCAAAAAAAAAACAAAACAAGGAGAGGACCCAGGTATCTGGTGGGCTGAGATACACATAAAAACACATCAATATCGCCAAAGGCAAAAAGATTAGCCCTGGTTTCCCAGACACCTATTGAATGCTTGCTAGTATTGTGTTGTATAGCTTTATTTGGATAATTATAAGCACACAAATGAATATTAAAAACGCAATGTGAACTCAGAAGTCTCTATACAATGATACTAATAATATTTCGTAGTCAGTACCTTCTAAGTGAAAAGTCAAACCACCCTCTCTGGTGGCCGCACTACCTATATAAAACAATTAATATTTGCGGCTGAAGTCCACTTGAGTAGGGACTTAGAATTATCAGAACACATTGATTTTAAAATTAAAAAAGCTATTTTAAAATCAATGTGTTCTGATAATTCTAAGTCCCTACTCAAGCGGACTGCAGCCGCAAATCTTAGTTGTTTTATATAGGTAGTGCGGCCACCAGAGAGGGTGGTTTGACTTTGCACTTAGACGGTACTGACTACGAAATATTATTAGTATCATTGTATGGAGACTTCTCAGTTCACATTGCGTTTTTAATCTTCATTTTTATGCTTATAGTTATCCAAATAAAGCTATACGCCACAATACTAGTAAGCATCCAATGAGTGTCTGGGAAACAAGGGCTAATCTATTTGCCTTTGGCTATCTTCCATAAAGTAACTCGGTTTGTGATGTGCTGCTACTCTTCCGTTTCCAGTGCCTTTGGCAGCCATGCATGCCCATGCCTTCACACTGCCTCCACCATGTCTTCAGAGGATGAGGTGTGCTTTGGATCGTGAGCCGTTCCAAGCCTTCTCCATAGTTTCTTCCTCCCATCATTCTGGTACAGGTTGATCTTTATTTCCATTGTCCAAAGAATGATGTTCCAGAACTGGGCTGGCTTCTTTAGATGTTGTTTGGCAAAGTCTAATCTGGCCTTTCTATTTTTGAGACTGATTAATGGTTTGCACCTTGTGGTGAACACTCTGTATTTGCTCTCATGAAGTCTTCTCTTTATGGTAGACTTAGATACTGATACACCTACTTCCAGGAGAGTGTTCTTCACATGGGTAGGTGTTGTGAAGGGGTTTTTCTTCACCATGGAAAGGATTCTGCGATCATCCACCACTGTTGTCTTCCTTAGACGTCCAGACCTTTTGGAGTTCACGAGATCACCAGTGCGCTCTTTTTTTTCAAGAATGTATCAAACTGTTGATTTGGCCACTCCTAACATTTGTGCTATCTCTCTGATTGATTTCTTCATTTTTTTAAGCCTAACGATGGTTTGTTTCACTTGCATTGAGAGATCCTTTGACCTCATGTTTTGGGTTCACAGGAACAGCTTCCAAATGCAAATGCCACACCCGGAATCAACTCCAGACCTTTTACCTGCTTAATTGATGAGGGATTAATGAGGGAAAAGCCCATGCAGTCCATTAACCCCTTCCCGCATTTTCACGTACATGCACGTCGGGGAATGCAGCCTGTTCGCGCATTCCCACGTGCATGTACATGATGGAGATCGTGCGGGCACAGAAGCTGTGCGGGAGTCCGGCTATGACTGACAGCCGGGCTCCCACTGCAACTGCCGAGATTGAAGAAGCCTTCAATCCCAGCCGTTTAACCCATTAAATGCCGCAGTCAATAGAGACAGCGGCATTTAAATCTATTGACAGAGGGAGGGAGCTCCCTCTGTCACCCATTGGCGGCCCGCAAATGCGATCTCCGGCCACTAACGGGTTTCCAGGGCAGCCGGGTGTCTAACAAAGACCCCCAGGCCTGTCCTGGCTTTATGCCTATTACGCCGTGCCGGAGGCATGGCCTAATACATTGCCTGTCAGTTTTACACTGACTGGCAATAATGCTTTGGCATACTAAGTATACCAAAGCATTATATCTGCGATCAGAAGATCGCATGGTGAAGTCCCCTAGTGGGACTTAAAAAAATCATTAAAAACAGTCAAATAAAGCTTTTTAAAATATATAAAAAAACGTGAACAGTAAAAATAAAAAAAATAAAAACAATTCCATAAAAAGTGGTTTTATTTAATAAAAGTGTAAAAACAAACATGAAAAGTACACTTATATGGTATCGCTGCAATCATAACAACACAAACAATAACGTTAACACATTATTTAAACTGTATAGTGAACGCCGTACAAAAAACCCGCTCAAAACAACGTCAAAATCGAATTTTTCTGCATAATAAAAGTTAATTAATAAGTTCCATGCACCCCAAAATAGTAACGATGAAAACCACACCTTGTCCCGCAAAAACAAGCCCTCATATGGCAATATCAATGGAAAAATAATACAGTTATGGCTCTTGCGGTTATGCAAAAATGTATTATTTTTGTTTAAAAGGTTTTTTATTGTGCAAACGTAGTAAAACATAAAAAACCTAAACATATGTGGTATTGTTGTAATCGTACCGACCCATAGAATAAAGGTAACATGGTATTTATGCCGCATAGTGAACGGCGTAAATTTAAAACGCGAAAAAACCATGCAGGAAGAGCGTTTTTTTTCAATTACCTTCCCCCAAAAAAAGTTAATAAAAGTTAATCAATATAATATATGCAACAAAAAATGGTGCCATTGAAAAACACAACTCGTCCCGCAAAAAAACAAGCCCTCATATGCCTATGTTGACAGAAAAATAAAAGGGTTATAACTCTTGGAATGTGAAGATGAGAAAAATAAAAAAGATTGCTTTGTCATTAAGGCCAAAATAGGCCTGGTCGTTAAGGGGTTAAATAGCTTTTGAGATAATTGTCCAATTACTTTTGGTCCCTTGAAAAAGAGGCAGCTACATATTAAAGAGCTGCAATTCCTAAACCTTTCCTCAAATTGGGATGTGAATACCCTCAAATTAAATCTGAGAGTCTGCACTTTAAAGGGAACCTGTCACCAGCATTTCACCTATTGAACTTTACTTATCCCTCACTGGCCGCTGCTATAAAAAGTTAATTGCCGTTATCCCCTCTCCTAAATTCCTCCTCCGACTGTAAATAACGGTCCGCAAACATTTTGCGCCTTTTATCGTAATAATCCGGTGTCCATTTGTGCACACACACCAGAAGAGGACATCAATGCACAAGCGCAGGATTTTGTGTGCTGGGGGAAGGCGAGGAGCTGTCAATAAAAAGTAAGGAGGTGGGATAAACTCGGAAAGACTTGAGGAATGAAGATATGACTCTTTCCAAACGAAGATTTGACTCTTTTCAATTGAAGATCTGACTCTTTTATGCTCATTAGCATACGGTGTGGGAACACTAAAAAGCTGAATACTAAAGCTACAGAGCCGACTAAGAAGACAATTATAGGTTATATAGAAATGATTTTTCACCCACTACCACCAGGTATTGCTGGTTTAATAGGTGAAATGCTGGTGACAGGTTCCCTTTAAGCCCATATTGATTATATAACTGTATATTCAATATGTTTTGGTAAACAGCTAAAATGCCAAAACTTGTGTCACTGTCCAAATAATTCTGGACCAACTGTAATTGTCCTCCCTCCAGAGAACATTATTGCCGCTCTTGTCACGAGGTGTAATAACTACTCCTGGAAGGTGCATTAATTCTTGAAGAGCAAGGCCGAAGTCAGGTTGTCCACAGCTCTGAGAAAAACAGATGATCTAAGACATTTTCAATTCCTTCCAAAATGGTCCTAATATATCCATTACTCGATATACCGGAGGCAGTGTAATGCTTTGTGCAATGTGTTGCTGAGAAATCTTAGGTCCTGCATGCATGTGGATGTTACTTTGACACTTACCTAAACATTGTTGCAGACCAAGTACACCTCTTTGTGGCAATGGTATTCCCTAATGGCAGTGGCCACCTTCAGCAGGATAATGCGCCCTGCCACACTTCAATAATTGTTCAGGAATTGTTTTTTCGAAATAAGTGATAAACGTAAGTCTCACAGGACAATGGGTCAAAGGCTAGCTGGTTCCTAGGTATGGCATACCACCTCCAAAGTATCAAAGAGATAGAAACTCCAAACTACATAAACAAAACAAGAGAACACAAGGAGTAATAGACAATCAGTAATATGAAAATAGAAAAATGCAATCTTTATTAATACACCAAAGTACACAATACAGAATTACACAATTAAAAATTGTAGAGGCTCCAACATGACATTGGACCTTATAGGAGCCGCTGCGGACCAGTGTATTTAATACGGTATTATGAGACTAGTGCATAAGGAGAGTATAGTCCAGAATTTATAATGTAGTGGTGCATTGCACCAATCTGGAGAATACTCTATTTGCTGGTACAAAAGGAATACCCAATGACAACAATAAGGATACACTACACCTTTATGTATATAAGATACATCAAGAATACAATAGATAGATAGATAGATAGATAGATAGATAGATGATAGATAGATAGATAGATAGATAGATAGATAGATAGATAGATAGATAGATAGATAGATAGATAGATAGATAGATAGATAGATAGATAGAATTAAAAAAATGAGCAGCAACTCCAATAGTATAGGTGAAAAAAGTGGGTACTTTAATGCCCGTGCAACGTTTCAGCAGGGGCGTAGCTAGGGGGGGGGGGCAGGCTCGGCATGTACCCCGGGCGCAGCTTAGAGGGGGGCGCCAGCGCCACCTCCTCCTGCACTATAATTGTACCTGTGTCTATAGGACACAGGTACAATTAGAAGCAATGAATGACCGGACATGTTCCGTGCCCGGCTATTCAGCGCTTTTGCATCAGTGAAGCGACTTGTACCTTTTGTACCAGTGAAGCTTCCGTCGATGAAAGGCGCTGACTGACAGGGAAAGTCATCCTGCCCAGCCAATCAGCGCCTTTCATAGACGCTGCGTTCAACCACCAGGAGACCTGCGCAGAAGAGAGCAGGTCTCCATGGCTGCGGGACGGCGTGGGAGCGGGATTAAGGTGAGTTTAAATAGTTTATTTTTTTACAAGGGGGACTTTATCTACGGAGGGGGGACTTTGTCTACAAGGGGTATGGGGGCTTTATCTACACTGGGGGGCTTTATCTACACGGGGGGGGCTCTATCTACAAGGGGGACTTTATCTACGGGGGGACTTTGTCTACACGGGGGGGGGCCTTTATCTACAAGGGGGACTTTATCTACACGGGGGTGGGCTTTATCTACACGGGGGGGGGCTGTATCTACAAGGGGGACTTTATCTACGGGGGGACTTTGTCTACACGGGGGGGCCTTTATCTACTAGGGGGACTTTAACTATGGGGGGACTTTATCTACACGGGGGGGGGCTTTATCTACGGACGGGGGACTTTATCTACACGGGGGGGCTTTATCTACACGCGGGGAGCTTTATCTACGGGGGGATTGCCCACCCCTTGATATAGCCCCCCTGTAGATATAGCCCCCCCTGTAGTTATAGCCCCCTTGTAGATATAGTCCCCCAGTAGATATAGCCCACCCCAGGATATAGCCCACACCTGAATATAGCCCACCCCTGGATATAGCCCATCCCTGGATATAGCCCCCCTGTATATATAGTCCCCCTGTAGATATAGTCCCCCTGTAGATATAGCCCACCCCTGTATATAGTCCCCCTGTAGATATAACCCACCCCTGTATATAGTATCCCACAAATAGCTCCCCCTATAGTGCTCCACAGAAAGCCCACCCCTGTATATAGCCCCCCTGTACATATAGTCCACCCCTGTATATAGTGCTCCACAGATAGCCCACCCCTGTATACGGGGTTGGCTATCCGTGTAGCACTATATACAGGGGTGGACTATCTAGTGGAGCACTATATACAGGGGTGGACTAAATGTACAGGGGGGCTATATACAGGGGTGGGCTATCTGTGAAACACTATATACAGGGGTGGACTATATGTGGAGCATTATATACAGGGGTGGACTATATGTGGAGCACTATATACAGGGGTGGGCTATATCTACAGGGGGCTATATACAGGGGTGGGGTATCTGTAGAGCACTATAGGGGGAGTTATTTGTGGGACACTATATACAGGGGTGGGCTATATGGGTGCACTATCTACAGGGGGCTCTATGGCAGGCACTATCTACAGGGCGCACAGTGTGTGTGTGGGACACGGTTGTATGGTGCTATTATAATTAGAGGTGCAGTGTATGGCGCTATTATATTTGGGGGCGTAGTGTGTGGTATAATGATAACTTTATATTTATTTATAGGTGCAGAAATTTTGGAAAAGTGAGAAGCTGAAGACATGTGAGCGGCAAACTGCAGAAATGGGCTGTGACCGGGAGAATTCATCATAGAGGTCTGGATTGGATGGAGAAATATAACTAGAATCTGAGACGTCACCGGTGAGTCACTTAATGTAAATGTTTATTCTGCCTCTAATCAGCATTGTAGTTACTGTATGATCTGCAGCAAGATGATGGGTGGTGTGATTATGATATGATTTATTTTTTGTGAAACAGCATCTCCCAGCATATCCTTACCATTGTTCGGGCCATGATGGGAGCTGTAGTTTTACGCCGTACACACCTATACGTCAGGGGTTGCACTAAATTGAGCTGTATTTGTGCTGGTTCTGTATATATGTACTGAGCTTGGTTCTGGTGTTCTGTATAGAACCATATTGCTTGTAAAATGTACAAATGTTTTTATGCTATGTTACATAAAAAGAAATGTGGAAAAGAATTGACACGTCGATTGGTAGAGAAAACAAACACGGCGAGGGGGAAGGAGATGTCGGGAAAGAGGTTGGGGGGACGCCAAACTAAATCTTTGCCCCGGGTGCTGGAGAACCTAGCTACGCCTCTGGTTTCAGCTCCGTGCAGTGGAGCCTTTCTCAAGCAAATGACACAGTGTAGGTTCACACAATATAGCAGGAAGTAAATCAGGCAGTGTTACAACAGTAATCAGTGAAGCAGTGAACAAATCACATAGAATAACCATTATATGGCATCAAGTATAACATTGGGGTGTGGCAGAGGATCCAAACAGTATGTAAAATGACTGTATTGATAAATACAGACAGGTATATGTACAGAAAACATATAAACAAGTTGTGTGAAAACAGGTGTAGCGTGAGTTAAAATTACATCACCTCTCATTATGTCACAAGTGTTAATCACCGAAAGCGGCATCCGTGCACCGCAACTTACTAGTTGCGAGTAACAGGATATAAATGAAAGCCACGGCGGCCATGGAGGTGAAGGGAATATCTTACAGATGCCAGAGAGCGTAAAATAGCACATAGCGTAAGTATTCAAACATAATATACCTCTCGGTCATCTTGAAAATCTAGTAGACAAAGTAATTATACATAAGGGCACTATGGAAAACGATAGTATGGATGTATCCATAATATGTGTGCACGTATAGTCGTGTGACATGGGTACGTAAAACCATCTGCCAAAACGCTAAGGAAGCCTCAAAAGACACTTGGTAGGGGAGAGGGGAATGAACACGATAGTCATCGTCGGATAACCACAGTACATACCCCAAGATTTGAGGGGTACCAGCAACAGGAATATGCGTTGGCATACTTAAAGTACCCACTTTTTTCACCTATACTATTGGAGTTGCTGCTCATTTTTTGAATTCTGTGTATCTGTGACTTGTTCTGTGACTTGGTCTGTCCCTCAGAGCTTGCACCCTCACGCTGCCGGTGCTGCTGGAATTTGTATATATCTGTATATTTATGACCAGCTGGCTTGCACGGCCCTTTTTTCCACTTTTTTTATTTTCAATATGTCGTTACCTATGGACGGGATTGGTACTCCAGACCCCGGTGTCTTTTCGTATTCTGAGGGCGATGTCGAGCGCATCCTACTGGGATTACAGGGGAATGTGGACCACACCATCAGCCACGAATCTCAAATGCAAATTGGAAAATGAAGCCAAAAGAGTGACCACTCTACAACTTCATCTGGCTACACTTGGAGAATACTACAAACAAAAACGGATACCCAGAGGTATGCGCTCCAACTTGAGACCCAACCTTTTTTCACAAAATGCTTTTCTCTGCAATCGATTTAGACAATGGTCTAACAAATATGCTTTGGATGTTATCCTTTTGAATCTTGAATTTTTACAACAAGAGATTATTTTGGTTGAGACCAATATACGGGACACTGACACAGCTTTAAGATCTACCATCTCTAGTGAGGAATATGACAAATTCTCTTGCAACTTTACATCCTTGACCCTTAGGATCAAAATCGAACAAGAGGAGATTAAGAGGAACAAGTGGAACAGGGATGCTGATGACTACCTCAAAGGTCAAGTCTACAACTGGCAGAGTAACGATGACTACAGAGACGGCACCGCTACTAGAGATAATAAAAGAAAGAAAAAAACAGGAACAAGACCGGTGATTTATCCTCTTTTTTAGGGGCTACCCCGGGCCCTCCTATACCAACCGGAGGCGCACCAGAAGAGGGGGAAGACGACATCGTTGGCACGCAGACACAAAGAACGGACAGATCCAAACCGACTCAGATGAGAGGAGCAATGTCCCTGAGGAAACGATAGTGGTAAACATTTCGTCCAAAATTCTCACAGAGTCTCAACTTTCTCTTTTGAACAAAGGTTTATCTTTCTGTCCTTCTTCTCATGTTGATTGGTTTAAGATTGAGGCTGACATGTTTCGCTTTTTCAGGTCCATCAAACTGAAGTGGTGGTTTTCTGGACAGAATGCAAGTAAGACACATATCCACTCTGAGTTATATCTTAAAAAATATGGTTTATCTAAAGGTAGCTATTTTGTGCCACCCACCAGTATACCCATTATAGATGCCTTCATTGCGGCTGTCAGAAATGACTTAGGGATGCTTAACCCATTAGTGACCGCCAATACGTCTTTTCACGGCGGCCACTAACGGGCTTTATTCTGATGCATATGCCTTTTTACGGCACTGCATCAGGATAAAGTAAACAGAGCAGGGAGCCAGAGGCAGCTGAGTGCTGGGGGCGTCCCTGCTCTGCCGTGTGAGACCGATATAAGTATCGATCTCACCCATTTAAACCCTCAGATGCGGTGCACAATAGCGTGCACCGCATCTGAGTAGTTTTGGAGAGAGGGAGGGAGCCCCCAGGCCCCCAGGTCTGCCTGGGGCGAATGCCTGCTAGATCATGCCGGAGGCATGACCTAGCAGATGCCTGTCCGTTTTAGTATTGCAGTGTATTATAATAGTGATCGGAGAATCGCATATTAAAGTCCCCTAGTGGGACTAGTAAAAAAGTTAAAAAAAAGTTTAATAAAGTTAATTTAAAAAAAATTTGAAAAAAAATGAAAATCCCACCTTTTCCCCTTACAAAATGCTTTACTATTAAAAAACCAAAATAAAGTAAAAAAGTTACACATATTTGGTATCGCCACGTCCGTATCAACCCCGACTATAAATCTATTACATTATTTAACCCGCACGGTGAACGCCGTAAAAAATGTAATAAATAACTATGGAAAAATTGCTGTTTTCTGTGAATCCTGACTTTAAAAAAATTTAATAAAAAGTTATCAAAAAGTCGCATCTACTCCAAAATGGTACCGATAAAAACTACAAGTCTTCCCGCAAAAAAAAAGCCCTCATACAACCGCATCGGCAAAAAAATAAAAACGTTACGGCTCTTCAAATATAGAGACACAAAAACAAATAATTTTGAAAAAAAGGCGTTTTTACTGTGTAAAAGTAGTAAAACATACAAAAACTATACAAATTTGGTATCGTTGCAATCGTAACAACCCGCTGAATAAAGTTATTGTGTTATTTATATCACACGGTAAATGGCGTAGATTTCAGATGCGAAAAAGAGTGGCGAAATTTCAGGTTTTTTTCTATTCCCCCCACAAAAAAGTTAATAAAAGTTAATCAATAAATAATATGTACCTCAAAATGGTGCTATTAAAAAATACAACTTGTCCCGCAAAAAACAAGACCTTATACAGCTATGTCGACGCAAAAATAAAAAGGTTATAGCATTTGGAATGTGACGATGGAAACACGTAAAAAAGGGTTTGGTCATTAAGGTTTAAAATAGGCTGGTCATTAAGGGGTTAAATCTACCCCTAGAGATACTGTTTTTTCTCATCCTAACCTCAATAAAAGTGAATTAATGGCCCTTGACGAACTCTCCTGTGACAATAGCATTAATATTAAGCCCGCTGATAAGGGTGGGGAGGTGGTAGTTATGGATACTTCCATGTACCTTGATGAGATCAACAGACAGCTTAGTGACCCTAACGTCTATAAACAGATCATTTATGATGACAAGTTCGAGATTTCCAGGGAAATAAAATGCATTGTTGATGAGGCACTACTAGGTGGCATCATAGATGATGACTTGGCCCAATACCTTGTAATTGATCAGCCTAGAACCCTGGTCATTTACGTACTCCCTAAGATTCACAAGTCACTGATCAACCCACCGGGCAGACTGATTGTGTCCGGCTCGGACTCCATCTTTTGCCACATTGCTGTCTTCCTGGATAAAATTCTGAGGAAGTATGCACTAGAAGCCAGTTCTCACATTAGAGATACTTCTGATTTTCTCTGTAAATTACATGATGTTACGCTTCTTCCAGGTACCCAGTTCAGACTTGTGTCTTTTGATGCAACCAGTCTATACACGGTCATCGATCATACTAGGGGCATTTCCACTGTTGAAGATTTTTTACGTAATTCTGGCTATACTGCTGATTGTCGTCTATTTCTGATACAACTGCTGAATGCTATCTTAAAACGTAATTATTTTCTGTTTGGCAATAATCTCTTTTATCAGCTACAAGGTACTGTGATGGGTTCAAACATGGCACCCACCCATGCCAACATGTATATGCACACACTCGAGGAAACATTGATCTACACCTCCCCCTGTTCACACATGTCCTCAGATGGTGGCGTTACAACAACAACATTTTTTTAATTTGGACAGGTGATCTGACAGATCTACAAGAGTTCCACACTCACCTCAACCAGATAGATGAGACTGTCAAATTTACTATGGTACACTCTGACGTACAGATACAGTTCCTTGACGTTCTTGTAACAATAGAAGGAGACACAACCACATTATTCATGTGTTCACAACCACATTATATGTTAAACCCACTGACTGCAATAACTTACTTGACTTCCACAGTAATCATCCCAGGAGAATGGTGAGAAGTTTACCCACTAGCCAACTCATGCGTGTGAAGAGAATTGTGAGTAATATTGACATATGCTATGCTTGAAAAAGGTCCTATAGCAGGATGGAAACGTTGCAGCTGTTGACTGAAAAAATCACATACTTTTTGGAACCATCGGAGTGCTGTGGGATTTCTTTCGTTTATGTCTTATAATCCACGGATCTGGATTACCTGCTTGCACCCATTACCGTGTTGAAATCTGTCGCAGAGTGCTGCTTATCTCTACCGATAGATAGATAGATAGATAGATAGATAGATAGATAGATAGATAGATAGATAGATAGATAGATAGATAGATAGATAGATAGATAGATAGATAGATAGATAGATAGATAGATAACATGTTCATGCAAGAAGGAAATTAGCAATGCTATGTGTAGTGTATGATGGAAATCAGGGTTGCATATAACTAGGACAGTCCAGATTAGTTAACCAAAGGTAAACATTCCCCAAAAGAAATTATGTACAGAATAAATTCCCATCAGGGAGTCAGAGGCCAAGTGCCTTACCCATGAATGGAGATGTAGTTCGAATGTGGTCTGAATGGCTCAAAGAAGCGCCCCGACGCGTTTAGCTTTATCAAAGAGTTCAAAGTGTTGAATTGGCCTCTAATTTTTCCTGATCACAGTACACTCGAGCATCTGTGGAATGTGCTGGAAATCAAGTCGAATCCATTAAGGCCCCACCTTCCAATTTACAGGACTTAAAGCATATGCTGCTTAAGTCTTGGTGTCAGATAGCCCTTGATACCTTAAGAAGTCTTGTGGAGTCCATGCCTGAATGGATCAGAGAATTTTTGATGGCAAGTGGGGGAACTGCACAATAGAAGGCAGGTGGTCTTATTATTATGGATGATCGGTGTATATTTCTGCATTTTAAACAGTAAATCAGATTTTGTATTGACTATTTTAAGCCACAGGACTCAGTAAAATTATTAATATGTATATAGCGTTGTCATAAAGATGCTGTTTAAAATAGTTCAAAAGGTTGTACTCTATTTTTATTTAGGTACATGGGAAAAATGGCAGCAATGCAGATGTAGGGGAATAAAACAGGTATTTCTTGAAGTGAAGAAACCTCCGAAGTACAGATGTCAGCACACCTGCGCTTGCCTAGTAACATTTGTCCCAACAAGAAAACAGTTTTGTAATTTCAATATTGTTAATAATGTGGGAAATTCTTACATCTTACCTTTGTACCTTACATTGCAATTTTTTACAGGCACCTTGCCATTTAAACTCAGCAATTGATTTGTGTGTGATCCTCCTTGAATAAACACAGAGAAATACTACAAATACACAGATATTTATCTATCTTATTTGAGAATGTATTAGACAATCATTTGTAAGGGGCTTTTAAATTCAATCAAGGATAGGAGCGATTGGCTGTATTTTTTCTATGGTCGATTGTATTTGGGTCAAAGTTAATAGAAAATGGCACTGTGATTGACCCTGTTATGGGGAGCACTGTAATATTCACTTCTGGCAATTTACTCGTGTACCAAAATCCTTAGCGACTTCCAACATTCTTGTAATTCATAGTATAGTGTACATTGGGAAAGAAGAGGAGTATTTTGATCCAGCGCTGCGTGGAGTTTAAAATGGAAGCAGATTTCCAAGTTTAATGTTCATTGATTAAAAGATAGTCCAGAGGTATGAAGTCCTGGTGTGAGGGTAAGCGGGCGGTGATGTCCTCAGAGCCTACGCGTTTCGGATGCTTCTGCGTCCTTAGTCTTGGCTGTAATGTCCTTAGTCTTGGCTGTAGACATTACAGCCAAGACTAAGGACGCAGAAGCATCCGAAACGCGTAGGCTCTGAGGACATCACCGCCCGCTTACCCTCACACCAGGACTTCATACCTCTGGACTATCTTTTAATCAATGAACATTAAACTTGGAAATCTGCTTCCATTTTAAACTCCACGCAGCGCTGGATCAAAATACTCCTCTTCTTTCCCTGCTTCAGACCGTGTGCCGACACGAGGATCCGGGCGCTACTGTGACACAACCCACAGTGTCAGGTGAGCTGGAGGATTCCTCCCCCCTCTTCCTCTATAGTGTACATTATCATTTAAAGAAATTTTCTAATTTACCTACCGTATGTCTCTAAAAACATATTAATTAGTCAATTATCTGTTTATAAAGTTGATAAATATGATATTTAAAATACAGCTTTATTCTTTTATAATTGCGCCAAAGTATGTATCCACAAGGCCGTATGAATGTTCCATGTAAGTGTTAAATATTCTATGCAAAGGGATGTATCCCTTTCTTAAAAGTTTGCTCTGAAGGGATACTATACTATTTTTGATACAAAACATAGACATGATTGTATAAATGCAGCCCAATAACGTGGTACTGGTATAAGCGCTAACATAATAAAGCTCTGTAATACATGTTATATTCTTCCTATAACTGCTTCCAAGATCATCTGTTCCTTAAAAGGGTAATCCCACAAACTGTGTTAGGCTCAAAAGTACAGCCTAACACATATCAATAATAATAATAATAATAATAATAATAATAATAATAAGATGAATAAGAAGAAGAATCTTTATTTATACAGCGCCAACATATTCCACAGCACTTTACAATTCAGAAGAAACATATGCAAACAAAATTCGGGCAATACATAGTAACAAATTTAATTAACAAGTCAAACAAGACTAGTGAGGACCTTGCTCACAAGAGCTTTATAATCTATGAGAAAAATGGGGTGACACAAAATCTAAAAAGTACTTGTTTAGTACAATAGTCCCGCCATCTTTTATATAATTGGGTAGTATAACTAAAGCTGCATGAGTCAGTGACGAGCCAGTATCTGCATATGACATGAAGTGCTTTAGGGTGCAAGGAGTGTGGGGGATACTGCTGAATGAAAGGGTCAGGTTCTGATGACTAATGTAAAATGGGGGGCAAAGGAAAGGGGTCAGATTAGGAAATGTGACAAGCCTGTCTAAAAAGATGGAGGATGTTAATCTAAGGTCATTGGCAGAACGTATCTGGTGGGTAGGATGGTAGACAGAGATGACGGAGCAGATGTAAGGAGGTGCAGCACTGTGGAGAGCTTTGTGAGTGAGAGTAATAAGCATAAATTTTATTCTGAAGGGAATGGGTAACAAGTGCATTGACTGGCACTGGGTAGAGGCATTGGTTTAGCGGTTGGTCAGAAATATGAGCCTGGCTGCTGCATTAAGGATAGATTGGAGAGCGGAGAGTTTAGTAAAGGGAAGACTTATTTGTAATGAATTACAGTAGTCAAGACGAGAGTGAACCAGAGCCACAAAGAGAATTTTGCCTATTTCCACGGTAAGAAAATGCGGATTTTGGAGATGTTTTTGAGGTGAAGGTGACAGGATCGTGCAAGGGATTCAATAAAAAGAGTATAGGAAAGATGGGAGTCAAAAATAACCCCAATACAGTGGGTATGCAAGTTAGTGTAATGGCAGCGAGCATTACAAAATGGGCAGTTTGAAGGCACGGTATCTGGATGGTAGATGGGATGCAGAACAGCACCATGTGATAGTGCCTCTCTTTTCTTTGCAGCGTTCGTAGCATACCATCTCATGCTGATAATAAAGTATTCCTCCCGTTCCCTTCCTAAGAAGCTGAGCCACTTCCTTGACAGCTCTGATGCAGTTTCTGCTTTTGCTTGTCAGAGAAGAAGACTGCCATTGTACTTGTTCAGCAGCAACCCTGATAAAAAAAAGGAAGACACAGCAGCATCAAAGAGCCTTCTCACCACATCATTGATCCTTCCATTTTCAGGACAAGAAAGACCCTGCATATGCAGAGACAGTATCAGAACTGCACATGTATGTCCACAGAGGTGGACACAATAAAGAAAGATAACTGTAATCAGCAGATGGCGCTAATCACATTTTTGAAATTCAATAACATGAAATAGGCATATTTTATAAGTGTAAATTGGTCATATGCTCAGATTTCTGTGCTTGTCTGAAATAAAAATAATATTTATTAAAGGTACAATCCCTCTGTGTCATTGGCTAAGTATAGCTAATACTTGTGCTAGCCCTTTGTGTAACTAGCCAAAATGGTTGATTTTCTGCAAAAAAGAATGTTACACCACCTTAGCCACTAAAAACTGCATAATAGACATTTTGTGCCAAAATAAATACAAAAAGTGTTCAGACTAATACTTTTATTAACTAACCTTTCACTATAATGAAAAGGTTGCGTAGGATTGTATAGGAGAGAAACATAGATGCAATGAGCCACTAGGATCTGGCCTTTTAAGTGTACATAATTGGATGCTGCTTTTACTTGATATTCCTTTCTAGGCCACAATCACTTTCAAAAGACTCTTATTTGTGTTATGGAATCACCAGTTGAGTAATTCCCTGGGAGGAAGTTTATGGAATTGCTAGATGTGTGATTCCCCAAAGGCTGCTGGAGACTATCAGGAATGAGTGTGCAAATAAATCTGTAACCCCAAATCTGTCACAACTCTGATAAACAGAATCTAAGGCTACTCTATGGTTTTCGCCAGAGCCCACCGCAAGGCAGGTTGGATTTTGCAGCATAGAACCTAGGTTGTTTTAAGAGAGTTCGGTGTTGGATAAGAGGTGCAATGCAGGCAATACAAGAGCAGATAACAAGACAGCCCGAGGGTAAACAGAAAGTCCAAATCACAAAGCTATTGGATATCAGAGATTGCAGAGGTCAAAACCAGCTGGGAGCAAAAATTCCCAATCATTAAGCAAAGGTTAATCCAGAGACAAGCTGAGGTCCAGTTCAAGTGCAAATAGTCAAAGGTACGGGGTAGAGTCAATAGCTTGATCAAACGCAAGGAAAATCACAAGCAAAGAAAACAGAACCAACCCAGATTTAAATACTCCACTCTTCAAGCTGATAGGAAGAAAGACAGAGGAGTGGAATAGGCTCAACAACTAAAACCAGAACAGCCAAGAAACTAGACTAGTAGTCATGGCAATCTTAAAGGGACAGACGTTTCCTAACAACTTGTGTTTGAACTACTACTTCAAGTCATTTGTATGGGCGACCATGCAATAACTCTCAGCTATCCAGAGTTCTAGATTACCTGTCAGCTGCCTTGTCCTTCAGACCACACATCTGAGCCCTTGCTACCTTCTGCTTCATCCAGCTCAAAAACATCGTCTCTTTACTTAATCTCAAGTCATCTAAAACTTTTGTACGTGCCCTCCTCATTTACCACCTAAATTACTGCGATATCCTCTGGGCCTTCAATGTAATATTCTTGCACCCTTCCAATAATTCCTCAACTCCGATGCTCGCTAATTTTCCTCTCCCCTTGTTCCTCTATCGCCTTTCATCTCAGCCAGTCTCTTCACTGATCAAGCATTTTAAAATAAAAACAACAACAATATACAAGGCTCCTGTTCCCCCATACAGCTGCTCTTTTCTTGTCTTTTCCTCATATCATTGTCTCCCAAGATCTCTCCAGCGCATCCCCGATACTCTGGAACTTACTACGCCAATACATCAAACTTTCACACTTTTATAAGGAAGCTGAAACCCACCTCTTTAGAAAAGCTTACAACTTGCAGTAACCTTGTCTCAACCACACAAGTGTATAAGCAGCTTCCATCCTCACCTCATATACCTTCTGTCTATTTTTTCTTTCCCTCATAGACTGTGAGCCTTAACAGGCAGGACACTCTATCCCTCGTTACTGCTCTGTCACCCAGTAACGTCATGTTTATTGTGCTTGCTTGTTTTTATTGTGTGTTTATATGTTATGTATTTACCACCTTAATGACCAGGCCTTTTCACATGTTAATGACCAAGGATTATTTTTCACTGTCGTATTCGAAGTGTCGTAACTTTTTTTAAACTTCCGTCGACATAGCCGGATAAGGGCTTTCGCGGGACGAGTTCTTTTTTTCAATTGCACCACTTTTGGATGCATATAATATATTGATTCACTTTTTTTTAACTTTCATTTAGGAGAGAATTGAAAATAAACAGCTATTCCAGCGTTGATTTTTGCCGTTCACTATGCGGTGTAAATAACATGTTACCTTTATTCTATGGGTCGGCATAATTACGGGGATACCAAATATATAAAGGTTTTATATGTTTCCCTATATTTTCAAATTAAAAACCCTTTAAAAAAATAATTACTTGTTTTTGCATCGCCGTAACTTTTTTATTTTTCCGTTGATGTGGCTTGTTTTTTGCGGGCAAGGTGTAGTTTTTATTGGTAGTATTTTGGGTACATGGGACATATTGATTAACGTTTATTTACATTTTTTGGGAGGGAATGGGAGAAAAAAAGGAATTTTGCTGTTTCTTGCTGGGGTTTTTTTGACGCCGTTCACCCAGTCGTTTAATTAATGTATTAACTTTATTGTTCAAGTCATTACGGCAGAGATACCATATATGTGTATGTGTTATTTTTTGTTTTGACACTTACTAAATAAAACCACTTTTTTGGGGGAAAAAAGTGGTTTTATTTTATTTGTACGGTAATCTTTTTTTTTTTTTTACATAAACTTTATTTAACACTTGTACTTTTCTTTTTTGGTCCCACTAAGGGACTTCACTTTGCGACCTTCTGATCACTGGTATAATGCTTTGATATACTTAGTATACCAAAGCATTATTACCGGTCAGTATATAACTGACAGGCAGTCTACTGTATTAGGCCATGCCTCTGACATGGCCTAATAGGCTGTTATAAAAGACAGACCTGGGGCCCCCGACTGCCATAGAAACCCATCGGCATCCCGCAATCTATTTGCGGGGTGCCAATGGGGGGACAGAGGGAGCCCTATCCCTCTGTCAAACACATTAGATTCCCCTGTCGCTATTGAAAGCGGCATCTAATGGGTTCAACTGCCGGAATCGGAGAGTGCTTAGATTCCGGCAGTTACAGCTGGAGCTAGGCTGTATATAACATCCATGCTTCTGCCGCTGATCTCGTAGGTACGATAGCAGTACTCACAAGATCAGAGCGACGGATACATCTTTCGCTATGCAGGAACTAGCTCCTGCTTAAGAAAGATATATCCGTCGATCGTCGTTAAGGGGTTAAACTCTTCTGTATTTCATATGTAAAGAGCACTGGAAGTTAATTGTGCTATAAAATCAACAATAATAATATATAGTTTTATCTAGTCTTTTAGTAGTAAGTCTTGAGTGGGCATATTGAAAGGTGTTTCCTGATATGAAGACCCTTTAATTGTTCGATTTATAATGAAATGGTCATATAGCTGTGAATGATGTCCTAATTATGTTTTATATCATCAAAAATAATGCCTAATATAAAATGTTATTAAGGGAAAACATTTTGTAAAACACAGTAAGACTAGCATATGTGTTCTTGCATTTATTTCTTACCTATCTAAATCAGATATCTCAAAGTCAAGTGTAAATATTGTTGCAACACCGGTATTACACCTGACGTAGATATGTGTAGAAAAAGGAAAAGAAGGTATGCTTTGTGAATTTAGTTACAGTGTGTATGACAAATGTCCTCGCATGTGTTTTCTGAATGTCAGGACTGCTGCAAGCCACACTTTGTCACCTCAGCATATAAATGAAGGAATGACTTTTAAAAATGTTTGTGAATGTCTTAGCTGGGGACATGAAAACTCCTCAAATAAAGGAGATGCAGCGCAAATAAAACTTGTGCTTTTAGAGGCTCAGTTAAGCAAACATTTTGTGTGTATATTGGTGTGAGCTTTTGACTGACCAGATATTCAGAGGTGGTACACCATAGATTTATTTGCAGAAATGCGGGAAAGTGGATTTAAAGTGCTATGAACAACATTCTGCTGGAGGAAAAACAGACTCAGGCCCTTTTACACGGGCCAATGATCGGGCAAACAAACGTTCATATGAACACTCAGTCCTGATCATTAATCAACGATCAGCCGATGAACGAAGAAACACTCGTTCATTGGCTGATCGAATCTTTTATACAGCAATACATTTTATCGTTGTCGGCAGCTTATCTCCCTGTGTAAACAGGGAGATGTGCTGCCGACATGACGTAAATGCAAGGGGGCGAGCAATCGTAGTATCTCAGAAGAAAATGAGAGGCAGTGGTAATAAGTAATATTGAGTAACAGGAAACTGGAGGGGCATTATAAAGAAGAAATATAGATTAATAAGCTGTATTTGAAGGTTTAAAGTTATTGTTCTTATGCTAAGTATGTGAGTGTAGCCGGAGATATAGGCAGAAAAATGTCTTTGAGGGAATCTACTTTTCAAACAATTGAGCAGGAAACAGAAGCACAACAATATGCAATGTGGGGGCTAGAATGTTGCTGGACGTTTACTGGGAATTATTTTTTTCTAAATAGTTATTATTGTTATACTATATAGATCTTTGGAATGTGACCAAAATGTTATAGCAAAAAGTTGAACAAAGTAATAAAATATTTCCCTTAGGCTTCGTTCACATCTGTGTCAGGGCTCCGTTCATGGGTTCCATCGGAGCTTTCCGTCAGGGGAACCCATGAACGGAACCCTGACTGAAACAAATGGAACCATAGGTTTCCGTTTGCATCACCATTGATTTCAATGGTGATGATCTGGTGAAAATGGTTTACGTTTGTCACCATTGTTTAAGGGTATGGTATTGACTCCGTCAAAACGACGGAACGCCTTGCACAATGGTTACAAGCGGAAACCATTTGCACCTGATCCGTCACCATTGAAATTAATGGTGATGCAAACGGGACCTATGGTTTCCGTATTTTTTTTTTACAGTCAGGCTTTCGTTCATGGGTTCCCCTGACGGAAAGCTCCGATGGAACCCATGAACGGAGCCCTGATGCAGATTTGAACGAAGCCTTACTTTACTTATTACCACTTCCATATTTGATTGTGTGAAATGTTTGCTCAAATAATTAACCTAATTTAGCCGTTAAAATGCATTGATAGAGCCATACTGGACTTTGTTAGTACATTTGAAGGTGCTCGTTTGAAGTTTCTAGATATAAAAAAAAAACATGTAGATTAGTTCTGCTGTGCGTTCTTCTCCAAGCCACCGCTGCATAGTTGTCTTGTGTTTGGGCTGGTAGGGATGACGTGTGGCACTTGCGCAAAGAGAGTCACCATTCATGTTGTGACCAGACTTTCCTGACTACTCTTTTGGGTTCTCCACTGTGCCACATCCTGATCCTGCCTGAGCATCGTTACCTAACACTTGTCTGACTTTGCTCATGTCTATTTCATGGTACCGCATACCTGACTCTGCCACACTGTCTTTACCGACCACATGTCTATTTGACTACGCTTGAGACTCCCCGAATCATTATGCTATTCTCCCCAATACATTTTGTTTTTGCATAATGCATGTTTCTGGGAAAATGTTTAACAATACAAAAGAAAAAACAAAAGGATGGCAACGTGCCACAGTACACAAAATAATACAGACTTAAAAAAATTATAATGTGAAACATAGAGACTATAGAAATATGAAATAAACTACGTAGAGACCCTCTAACATGATGAATGCGGAACCGTCGCTATCTAAAGATCTACAAGCAGGAAACGATGGTAATCATATTGTTCACATTGTAATATAACTGAATTAGAACCTTTACAAAAATTAAAGAAAGAAAAAGTGAAAAGAAAGAGGGGGCAAGTTAGGAGAAAGGGTGGGTGACCTGTTTTAAAGGTGTTATAATGAAATGTGCAATTATGACATGTGAATCGCACTAACCAAGCCATCGTTCAATATCAGCACTAGTGATCCAACACCGTAAGTATTGCAATCCTCCGCCACCATTAGTTTCATAAATAGTAAATAGTTCATCTCAGAAATCCACTCCGCAACAAAAAGAGTAATCTTTAATATGCAATGTCTGGGAATCAGTGTTCGTGCTGCATTCAAATAGTGGCATTGAAGCTCTTTTTTACATATATACTGTACCAAAACCAAGCTCAGTACATATACATAGCACAAGAACAAAGCTCAGTACATATATACAGCACCAAAACCAAGCTCAATACATAAATACAGCACCAGAACCAAGCTCAGTACATATATACAACACCAGAACAAAGCTCAGTACATAAATACAACACCAGAACCAAGTTCACTATATAAATAGAGCAAGAGCACAAATACAGCTCAGTACATATATACAGCACCAGAACAAGTTCAGCACATATATACAGCACCAGAACAAAGATCAGTACATATATACAGCACCAGAACAAAGCTCAGTACATATATACAGCACCAGAACTAAGCTCACTATATAAATACAGCAAGAGCACAAATACAGCTCAGTACATATATACAGCATCAGAACAAAGTTCAGAACATATATACAGCACCAGAACAAAGATCAGTACATATATACAGCACCAGAACAAACCTCAGTACATATAGTATGTCGAGCTCTTCTTTCCATGCAATTCATTGACATCTGGAGGATCCTTCACCCTCAGGTTAGAGATTACACATTTTTCTAAGTACATACTGTGTACAGTCGAATACATATGTTTCTGCTCAATCATCATCTCTTGACTTGGCATCGAGAGTCATGGATTGGATCTTCAGTTTAGTCTGCTCATCTACCGGCTCATGTCACTCTTGACGTCTCAAATTTGGTGCCCCGTTCATGGCAGTGGAGGATTAATGATTATCTGCTTAAAGACTCGGTCTGTAAGGCAGCATTCCTTAATGGTATATCAATTTTTTGGCTCACTCTGAATGGGACACCACACCATTACCCATACAATGTGAAGCACTTAAGGGTGTGCTTTGGGGACTTCTGATAAAGAATGATGCTCGGCTTAAGCGAAAGAAGGCTGTTCAAATTATTAACTTTCGAAAAAAAATGCTTCTTTGGCAACTTTTTATAAGAAAATTCTTACACCTGACACCTTGATACAATCAACCAATATGAGGGCAAAATTGAAATTCCTTTTGTTGCAAAAATACACTGGAACCCGAGAAAAAATTAGGATGATTGCTTATAAATGCTGTTGAAATTGAGCTAGATTGCTGCGCCCTATGCATGACATGCTCCAAGACGCGTCTAACCCAGAGAAAATGCTCTTGTTGCAGACACCAAACCTATCTCCTTTCCAGTGGCAGATTAAGTATACTATAGGCCCTCGGCTATTCCCCAAACTTGGGCCCCCCTTCACCACCACCTCCGCCCCTCCGTGTGCTAGCATTGCTGTGCTAGCATTGGAAAGTAGGTGATACAATTCTCCTTGTAAAAGGGCTGTGTCCCTACTTACTGAGAGTCTTCAAATATCACTGACAGCAACACATGGTGTAGGGACACATCCTCCTGACAAGGGGAATAGTAACACCCATTTGTTTATTAGTCCTGGACTAAACAAAAACTCTTTATGGAATACAATGATTTCCCATAATAGACATGTCAGGAGAATTGACAGATTCTCTATAAATCCAGTGACTCACAGATGATATCTTCTCAGATTCTAGTCATTCTTTTTCTCTTTCTTCTCCATCCGGTCCAGATCTTATGACCACTGCTCCCATTCACGACCCATTTATGCAGAATTTTCCACTCAGATGTCTTTCCAACATTTACGGACCTATAATTGAAGAAAAAATTCTCATGGTGGTACACACTATGCACCTTAATAAAATATCACCTTACATTGCGTCGATGAATATTATAGTACCATACACTATGCCTCTGAATACAATTGTGTCAAACACTGTAAAGTAAAGCACCACACACACAGTTCCCTCTGTCGAAAGTGCCACTCATAATGCCCCCTGTAGATAGAGGCACTTACACTGCCTCCAGTAGATAGTGCCATTCTCAATGCCCACTGTAGATAGTGCCCCATAGAGATCCCCCTGTGGATAGTGCCCCTCAGAGCCACCTGTAAATAATGCTACCTGTAGATAGTGGCACACACCCATCCTGTAGATAGTGCCACAGTATCCTTCTGTAGATAGTGCCACACTCACCTGTCCTTATTCCCGCGCTGTCCTCTTCTCCAGCAATGCAGACCTGGTCTCTTCTGACCAGGCCACATCCTGTGGAGCGAAGCAGGGGGTGCAATGATGTCATCGCACCATCTGCATCACAAAAAAGTGATGAATGTTAAGGAATGGAATCAATGGTTCTCTTGCCTTGCTAGCACTATCCATTGTATCAGCGTTCAAAGGGTGCGGATACAATTGAGTCCTACGTAAGGGCCTATGTTTGCAGCCAAATATTGGAATCACATATTTCAGTGCCTAGGATACATATGTCTCAATGTTTATGCTATAGGCTTATCTCATTAATTAATATTGACATCTGGGTTTTAGGATCTTAGCAATTAGTTTGGCCCCTCTTTTGCCCAAGTGCATTAGGGATGACCAGGTTGGCTTTGTCAAGGGCAATGAGGCTAAAGAAAATACTAAAAAAAATAATTTCTCACGGACTATGCTCAGAGGCGGTGGCATTCTTAAAGGGGTTGTCCGGGCACGGGCGGTTTTTCATACTGATGACCTATCCACAGGATAGGTCACCAGTATATGATCGGTGGGGGTTCGATACACGAATCCCGCATTGATCAGCTGTGGCGGCTGCCTCCAGGCACCGGATGTCCATGCAGATGGTTCCGGTCACAGTATAGAGGCCGTGCTGCAGTGCTGATCCTAGTCGAGTGAATAGGAGCAGAGTTGCAGTACTGCAGCTATAAAGTACTGCAGCTCTGCTCCTATTCAAGTGAAACTTTGCCATTGTCAAATAGTCTCTACTATGGGGACTCTCGACTCATGTCATTTGTGAATCCTGTCTAGTTTGGCAAATAGCATGTCTATCTTATGTTCAGTTCTAACATTTTGTGAAGATCTAGCGGCCTTGCATCGCATGAAGAACCCTTTTTGAGGAACTCCTGCTCCTCGCCTCTCCTCCTATTAAGATTTTATCGCAAGTGTATGGAATTTCACTTCCATCAACACAGCCTTGGCGCAAATCACATCACATTCCCAAAAGATTGGTGATGTGGAGACGAGGTTCACAACGTCGGCATCTTCGTTATTTGCTTTGGAGGATACTGTGCGCCAGACTCAAGTAGCGAATCAGGATCTATGGGAAAAACTGGATGACCTGGAGAACAGGGATAGACGTAGCAATTTACGTTTTGTTGGCATTCCGGAAAAGGTATCAGGTGAACAATTGTTGGAATATCTTTGCAAAGACCTCCCACGTGCTTTGAACATTGAACTAGAAGGTGATCCGCTCATGATAGAAAGGACGCACAGACTGGGCCCTCCTAGAATCGGCAGAAATGCTGGAGATCACAGATCTCGCCCAGTGATTGTCAAATACTCCCATTGGGCGACAAAGGAAAAGGTATTGGGAGCTTACAGACAGCAGAAGGACTTACTCATCAATGACTATAAAATCCAAATTTTTCAGGGCTACTCAGCAGCGGTCTCTCACAAACTACTCTATGGGAGGAACACACGGTTCCAACTCCTGTTCGCAGTCAATTTAAAGGTACAATACTGTGACCACACCCTTATTTTTGAATACCCTGTACAAGCTAGGACGAGACTCCGCTTGGGAGACAATGATGCAGAGTAATACGCAACCCCGTTAGGGCAAAATTCCTTCATTCGACACATGCAAATGTGCTTACTATACACAAAACTTAGAATAGTTGTTACTGATTTCCTTCTCTCCTTGATGGCGAATGCTCTGTTGTCCCAGATTGGGATAGCCATCGACATTGTTTATATGTTTATGTTGTGCTCTTTATGCTTGCTGGTGCTGTGTTCTCTTTTTCAGATGGCTGAATGCATGGTTCTTGCCTTTAGACACACCGTCAGGACTGGGCTGTATGTGCGGCTTGCTGGGACCATGTGGTGCAGCGATTGGGAATTGCGTAGCTTTCTACCTCCTGGACATAGGATGAGTATCCCTAAAACACAGGAAAAAAGAAGGGTTGGATCCAGTGTGAATGTATATAAAATGGAAGCTAGTTCCAAGTTTAATTGTATAAAGTCTAAAACAGGACCTGGTAGAAAGGTAATGTCCTGGAGTGTAAGGAGAGATATCGTAGGTAAAGTAAGCCTACGCGTTTCAGGCGCTTCTTGCGTCCTTAATCATGGCTAATGTTGACTGTCTAGCCTGTGTGACTGGTATATGTATCCCATCACACAGGTGTGTGTATTGATTGCGTTCCACAGGTAGCTTTGTTTCCCGGAGCGCAAAATAGCAATGGAGTTATGATGGAGGGCTCATTGTGTAACGAAAAAAACTGGTAAAATGTATAATATCAGAAAAAGACTTTTATGTAATAGTTTATTAAACATTGTGGATACTGATATGTGGGTTTAAATTTGTATTCAGTCAATGAAAATAAGGCAAGAATAGTTTGTTGTGATTTTGTTGATCACATTGGTCGGGATGTAGTAACTTCCGGTTTAAAGTATGGTGCTTTGTTTGCGTTCCAGGGTGCATGATGTATGTGGAACGCAAACCGGATATGGAGTCGCAGCCAGTCATCGACGAGAGGACCGACGTCACATCTGACTCTCGGGTAAGAAAAAGTTACATTATAAGTAGAAGGGCCTTGTTTTTATGCATAACGAGACAATAGATTAGATATGAAAAAAAGTCAAGTGTGTATATATTTTTTGTTTTTTTGTTTGTTTTGGGTTGTCATTAAAGAACTAATTGTTCCGTTGTTAATAGAGAAAAAAGAAGCTTAAATATTGCTATTGATTTTTACTATTATTTGTATATTAGACAGTCAATAATAAATATTTATAACCAGCTATGGAGTAAAAAAATATATTTTATTTAGGAAAAATAGACAAAATTTGGGAAGATGGAGTAAGGGACAAATATAGGGACTAAAAAACTGTTACATGTAAGAAACATATAACATGCATGTAACGTTGTGTAAAATGTGAAAACTAAGACAGATTGATGATGGTAGATTAGATGAATAAAGTTATTGATGACTTTGGCAGTTTATTCGGTAATTATAACTTGGCTGCGTATGTGCCATATCTTCTAAATGAGTATAAATATTGACATAAATTGTCTATTATTTATGTTGGTATCATATATGGAGTGGAAAAAGAGGAAAAGGATAAGAAACATATGTTTGTGTCATTAAGGTGGAAAAACTGGAGATGTTTAAAAACCGTGTGTAGTTCTAAAACGGTTTCTTGTACGTATAATTGATTGGAAGTTTAAGAGACTGGACCTTACTAGGATATGAATGGTTAATAATGAAACATCAGATAATTTTTTTAATTAAGGCCACTGGGGAATCGGGTTTTCAATCTAAAGATCCCATAAGCTTCTCGTTGGTAGATCTTATGTTGTAGATCTCCACCTCTTTTAGGAAGATGGACTTTCTCTATAGCGTGACATTTGAATGTTTTAATTGCTCTATTGTGATAATGAATGAAGTGTTTAGCTGCGTTGGAAGTATTACTAATGTTGGGATTACGGATGTAGCTTAGATGTTCCAGCATTCTGGTCTTAAATTTTCGGCTAGTGCATCCAACGTACTTTAAATTGCACTCAGTGCATTCAATGATATATATGACTGATATTGAATTGCAGTTGATATAATTTTGTACTGTAAACGTAACCGAGTTGTCTGAATTTGAAAAGGTTTTTGTGGGATAGACATAGGAGCATATTTTACATGGATGTTGTCCACATTTAAAAAAACCTTTATTTTCCAACCAGGTTGTTTTGGTTTCGTTGGATGTAAAAAGAGAAGGAGAGAGGGAACTGCCGAGTGAGGGGGCTTTTCGAGCTACTATTCTACATCCTCCTTGGAGGATAGAGCGCAGACTGTCATCTTCAGACAAAATCGGTAAGTATTTATTTATGATTCGCTTAATTTCTGGAAATTGGTTGCTCTGTTGTAAGACCAGAGTAGGTATATTATGGTCTGATTTTTTGGATTGATTAGTTTGTCTGAGTAGGTTAGCTCTAGGTATTTTAGCTGTAATGGTGTTGGCTCTATTGAGTGACCAATTGGGGTATCCTCTGTTGTATAGTCTGGAATGTAGTTGTTTCTGTTCCACGTTATATTGTTTGTTGGAGCTACAGTTTCTTTTGGCTCGATACATTTCCCCTACGGGGATAGCCATGATGGTCTTTTTTGAATGGTTGCTGTTCGCATGTAATATAGTATTTGCGGAAGTTGGTTTGCGGTGAGTTTTGGATTCTATTATGGATCCTTCTGACCCTTTCAGTTCTAAATCTAGAAACACAATGTTGGTTTTATTACAACTGTGAGTGAACTTGAGATTGTAAGAATTATAGTTTAAGTATTCTATAAATTTGGAGATGGTTGGAATGTCTCCGTTCCAGATGAATAAGAGATCATCTATGTATCTTCCATACCATTCTATGTAGTTTCCAAAAGGGTTGTCGGTAGAAAAAATAAAACATTCCTCCCACCATGCCATGACCAGGTTTGCTATGGAGGGGGAGAATTTAGCTCCCATAGAAACACCTTTAAGCTGTAAATAAAATTTTCCATTGAATTGAAAATGGTTGTGAGTCATAAGAAACATTAATATCTCCAAGATATAGATTTGAAAATTTTTTGTGTAGGTACTATGAGTAGCTAGATGATATTCTAGAGCGGCGTAGGCAACTTGATGAGGGATGGAGGTGTACAATGAAACTATATCGCATGTGAGCCATACATAGTCTTTCTGCCAGATTTTGTGTTGAAAGGAACATAGAACATCTCTTGTATCTCTGAGAAAAGCCGGAGTTTGTTGGGCTAGAGGTTGTAGTAATGCATCAAGCCATTCGGATAGTTTTTCCAAAAGGGAGCCGATGCCTGAAACTATCGGTCACATTGGTGGGGGGTTCATTTGTTTGTGTATTTTGGGAAGGGCATGTATAATCGGTATGATAGGTTGTTCGATGTAAATGTATTCTAATTGTTTTTGGTTAATATATCCACCTCTCAGGCCTTCGTTTAGGAGTTGTTTCATTATAGTTTGGATTCTTTCTGTAGAGTTATAGTCTAGTTTTTTGTAGGTATTTTCGTCTGACAGGAGTTCCAATATTGATTGTTTATAGTCAGTTTTATTCATCTCTGCTATGCCCCCTCCCTTGTCGGCCATTTTAATTATTATTTCTTTGTTGTTTTGGAGTGACTTAACTGCGTTTCTCAATCTGGGGGAGAGATTGGATTTGTATTTAGTTTGTTTGACTTTAGCAGATAATTCTTGAAATTCTTTTTCAATTATTGCCTGAAAATTATCCATGGAATCTGTCCTTGATTTAGTAGGATAGAATTTTGGATTCGTTGTTGAAAAGTTGTTTAGATTATTCGTCTCAGAATTTGGACTATCTGTACAGAGGCTTTCCAAACAAACGATGGTTTTAAGTTCTTGGAAAGAGAATTGTGTTGGTAATTGATCTTTGTTTCCTTGTAGTGATGTTTCAGAAAAGTCTATAGGTCCACTTGTTGTGGAGGATGGTAACATTATATTATCTTGGATTATGGTTGGTGAATCAGATGTAAAGAAATGCCGATTGATGGTAAGATTTCTTATGAACTTGTTAATGTCCAAAATTGTGTGGAAAGGATCAAAGTTGTTATTCGGAGCAAAATTGAGGCCTAAAGAAAGTGCTTTATTTTGTGCTGGAGTAAGAGTGATAGATGATAGGTTGACCACATTTAGGTTTAGAGTTGAAATTTGCGAGATCGGAGGTGACGGCTCTGGATTTGATCTAGTCTGTCTGTGTTTCCTGCCGCCCCTCCTTCTTCGGTTTTTGAAAATGTATGTTGAGTGGAATCTTGTCTGTAATCGTATTTGGCACGAGTCCTGGTATTTTCGTCTTCAGAAAATCCGTCTAATGATTCTGGTTCAGTTGAACTGAAACTCACTCTGTTGAATGTATCTCTGTGCTTTCTGTATTGATTCCGATTTTTGAGTATGGGTTTGGGTCTTGTCCGATTTGTGTCTCGTTTGTTCCAATTGTAAACTTGATTGCTATTGTAGTCTCGTGTATCCCTTAAAAATTTGTTTTTTTGGACTCAGCTATAGATCGATCTAATTTGTCTATATACTGTGAAGTACGGGTGTCAAAAATTGCAAAGTCTGGTGAGCTGGGAAAAGTATTTAACTTGGATTTAGTTTCCATTATTTTAGCTTCCAGTTTAGTCAGTTTAATTTCCTCCTCTTTGGTGATGAGTTTCATTAATTTGATGGAACATTCTGACAAAGTTTGATTCCACTCTTGATTAAAGGTCTCTGAGTAGTTAAAGGTGGGAATTTTCTTGATTCTTAGACCTCTTGGAATCATATCTTTTGTTATATAATTATTGAGAGTAGTTAGATCCCACCATATTTTCACTTGTTGTGCCATAAGTTTTTCCAAGTTGTGGAAAAGATCTTCCAGATCATGGTTGTGCACTGATGTATTGTCAGAATTACCAAAGACCTTTGCAGCCATTTGTGCTCTAGTTAGTTGCGTGTCACTAGTCATATTTATATTTCTAAATTCTGTGTTGTTCAACATAGAAGTAGTCATCAACTGTCAAAAACGTTTGGTGATTTAAAATAAAAAAATATATAGAAAAGATTCAGCCACTATAATTTTGCATATGCAGTATGGATGGTAAATATATTATTTTTACTTGTAGAAGGTAATCATTTATGATAAGTCTCCTTAAGCACATGTACACATGACAGATAGATGCGTTTTTTGTTGAAGTAGCAGGATTTTGATTCTAGCAATATATATGAATAGGTAGGCACGTGAGGGATAGACGTAGCAATTTACGTTTTGTTGGCATTCCGGAAAAGGTATCAGGTGAACAATTGTTGGAATATCTTTGCAAAGACCTCCCACGTGCTTTGAAGATTGAACTAGAAGGTGCTCCGTTCATGATAGAAAGGACGCAGACTGGGCCCTCCTAGAATCGGCAGAAATGCTGGAGATCACAGATCTCGCCCAGTGATTGTCAAATACTCCCATTGGGCGATAAAGGAAAAGGTATTGGGAGCTTACAGACAGCAGAAGGACTTACTCATCAATGACTATAAAATCCAAATTTTTCAGGGCTACTCAGCAGCGGTCTCTCACAAACTACTCTATGGGAGGAACACACGGTTCCAACTCCTGTTCGCAGTCAATTTAAAGGTACAATACTGTGACCACACCCTTATTTTTGAATACCCTGTACAAGCTAGGACGAGACTCCGCTTGGGAGACAATGATGCAGAGTAATACGCAACCCCGTTAGGGCAAAATTCCTTCATTCGACACATGCAAATGTGCTTACTATACACAAAACTTAGAATAGTTGTTACTGATTTCCTTCTGTCCTTGATGGCGAATGCTCTGTTGTCCCAGATTGGGATAGCCATCGAAATTGTTTATATGTTTATGTTGTGCTCTTTATGCTCGCTGGTGCTGTATTCTCTTTTTCAGATGGCTGAATGCATGGTTCTTGCCTTTAGACACACCGTCAGGACTGGGCTGTATGCGCGGCTTGCTGGGACCATGTGGTGCAGCGATTGGGAATTGCGTAGCTTTCTACCTCCTGGACATAGGATGAGTATCCCTAAAACACAACTTCCTGACACATATCACACACCTCCACTCATCCATTTTCTTTCTTGGAATGTAGATGACCTAAACACACCCTTGAAGAGGAAAAAGGTGCTCAATATTCTCTTTCTGCAAGAGACTCACTGGAGATCCAACACTCAGAATAAACTAGTGGCCCCCTTGTTATCTGACTGCTACTCTGCTTCACATTCTTACTTTCCGAGGGGTGTGGCCATCCTCTTCAGAATGGGCTTACAATACACACTAGTAAACTCAATAAGTGATCCCCAGGGCATGTACCTAATCTTGCACGTGGTTATAGCGAACAAACCGTATCAACTGGTTAATATTTATGCCGCAAATCATGACCAGAATGTGTTTTACAAGTTGTTCAGGTCATACTGGGTCTCCCTATATATAGTCTAATTATTGGCGGCGATTTTAACTTGGTAAAATGTCCAGTCCTGTATAAGTCTCCCCCACCCCCTAATCCCAGGCTGCCACCTCTTCTCTTGCTCTTTTCATGGACTCGCTCAACGTCTGTGATCCTGGGAGAGTATTGGATGAGGGAAACCGAGAATACACCTGTCATTCAGTTGCCTACAACTCTTGCTCACGGATAGTTTATTTCCTGATTTCGACGTCTCTGTTTGACACTCACTCCTCCTCCCGAATTGGCCCTATCACCATATCTAACCATGCCCCAATCACCATGTCATTATCACTCTCTCAATCCCACATATCTGCCAGATTCCGATGAATTTAAAGGGGTTGTCCACCTTATGACAACTGATGACCTATCCAACGGATAGGTCATCAGTATGTCATCGGTGCGGGTCCGACACCTGGACCCCACACCTATAAGCCGCTCCGGTGGCCTGCGGGCACCAGATATTGTGGCACATAATGCTATGTACGGAGCCCGTAAGCAGATGGCTGCGTACATAGCATAGCGGCCGTGCTGCAGAACTGAAGGTCTGCTCCTATTCACTTGAATAGGAGCAGGGCTGCAGTACTGCAGCTCGGCCGCTATTCAGAGGCCGGAGCTAACTGTTTTCGGCTTGTACGTCCGATGCATGGAGGCACCGGACCAGCTGATCTGTGCGGGGCTCGGGTGTCGGACCCCCACAGATCATGTAATGACGACCTATCCGGTAGATAGGCCATCAGTTGTCAGAAGCTGGAAAACCCCTTTAAGCAATATCTCCAATCACACTGGGGATGAGGGGACACATTATTGGATATCTCTCATGTTAGCGGAAAACACACTTTGACGCCTTGCATAAAGATCTATTGGTAGCTCAACTGAGTTATGCAGATGATTCCACCCCCACAACTAACAGATATATCACACTGCTAGACATTTACTAGATGCCTTTATCCACTCTGAGTCCCAATGGCAGATCAAATCTAAAGATAACAAGTTCTATAGATGGGGTAATAAAACAGGTAAACTATTAGCGACCCTCACAAAACAGAGACACCCCTATAAACCAATTCTGTCTTTACGTGATCTCCTTACTGGTGCCATTTCCATGGGCCCTTCTGAAATTGCACAAATTTTCACAGATTTCTATGAGGCTCTTTATAGGGCTGCCCCAGCCTCCCTCCCATATATTAAAGAGGCTCTGTCACCAGATTTTGCAACCCCTATCTGCTATTGCAGCAGATCGGCGCTGCAATGTAGATTACAGTAACGTTTTTATTTTTAAAAAACGAGCATTTTTGGCCAAGTTATGACCATTTTTGTAGTTATGCAAATGAGGCTTGCAAAAGTCCATGTGGGTGTGTTTAAAAGTAAAAGTCCAAGTGGGCGTGCATTATGTGCGTACATCGGGGCGTTTTTAATACTTTTACTAGCTGGGCGCTCTGAAGAGAAGTATCATCCACTTCTCTTCAGAACGCCCAGCTTCTGACAGTGCAGATCTGTGACGTCACTCACAGGTCCTGCATCGTGTCGGCCACATCGGCACCAGAGGCTACAGTTGATTCTGCAGCAGCATCAGCGTTTGCAGGTAAGATCGACTTACCTGCAAACGCTGATGCTGCTGCAGAATCAACTGTAGCCTCTGGTGCCGATGTGGCCGACACGATGCAGGACCTGTGAGTGACGTCACAGATCTGCACTGTCAGAAGCTGGGCGTTCTGAAGAGAAGTGGATGATACTTCTCTTCAGAGCGCCCAGCTAGTGAAAGTATTAAAAACGCCCCGATGTACGCACATAATACACGCCCACTTGGAATTTTACTTTTAAACACACCCACTTGGACTTTTGCAAGCCTCATTTGCATAACTACAAAAATGGTCATAACTTGGCCAAAAATGCTCGTTTTTTAAAAATAAAAACGTTACTGTAATCTACATTGCAGCGCCTATCTGCTGCAATAGCAGATAGGGGTTTCAAAATCTGGTGACAGAGCCTCTCTAAAGCCTTTCTGGACACGGTCAATTTGTCCTCGCTCTCAGTGGAACAAGAATCTCAGTTAAACTCAGAGATACGAGAGGAGGAAGTGAGACGAGTTATCTCAACAGCCACTAATGGGAAAACTCCGGGTCAAGACGGTTTCTCCGCAGAATATTATAAAATATTGGCCCCCCAAATAGTCCCCACTTTGACTAACCTGTATAATACACAATTTTTACACTCTGTGCCCCTTGACCGCTTCACTGAATCTCGCACGGTGCTTTTACCTAAACCGAACAAGGAGCTCTCTATGGCTCAATCATAAAGTCCTTTCTCATTGCTCAACCATGATTATAAGCTTCTGGCCAGAATACTAATCTCCATCATTGCTTATGGTCCTGCCCCATAATTCACACATTTTGGACCCACATTCGCACATTCACGATTTCTCACCTTACAACTTTTGTCCCTGATACGGCATTGTGAGCGGTATTTGGATATATGGACAATGAGATCCACAAATGTTCCCCCGGAGCACACAATTTACTACATTTTGTGTCTGCGGCAGCGGTTAAAACCATATTACAAACTTGGCTTGCTGACCAGGCCCCACCCTTTAAATTATTCCCGAATAAACTTTCCTGTTTGTTAAAAATGGATTGGGTAGATGCTTATCTCCATAAGGAACTCCACATTCAACTATTTTTTGACACATGGGAAACTTTCATTTCATTGCTTACACAAAACATTTATTTGAAGATAAAATGCTGCTTTGAATCCACGATTTGATTCCAAGAACCGGTGCTCCTGGGGAATAGACCCTTATAAATCTGACTAAGATCCTGGTTAGTTTGCTGTGGGTGAGAACCGTGGACCATGCATGTTGATGATATTCCTTTTTGATTCTCTCCTGTTCCTGACTAGTTCCTCGCAGGCATCTCCATCCCTTTTCATGTTTACATCATTTGATAAGGTGGATGGGGAAATTCATGTTCAAAAATGCTGACTGTTTTATCTGCATTATTTTATTTACAATCACAGCAAGCTGATAGAGAATGTTCTCTTGTTGCCCCCCTTCCCCCCTTTTTTTTCTGTTTTCCTCTCCTCCCCTCTCTTCCTCCCCACAGTTTACAATGCATGATGATGCATTTATATTGTTCCCCTTCCCTTTTGTCTCCCCAACAAAAAATGTGTTTGAAAACCCTTCAATAAAAAAGTATTAAAAAAAAAATATCACAAGACCAAATGTCTAAGGCCTCATGCACACATCCGTTGCCTGTCTTATGGGCGCTAATAACGGATCAGTGAAACACGGACCGCACACGGATGGCTTCAACGGACCAAATAAATGAAATGGCAGAGACTGTTCGGTCAAAAACAGACAGAAGTAGGACCTGTCCTATTTTTGTCAGAACGGCCACACGTTTCAGTTAAAACAACGGAAGTGTTCAAGTCCTCACAGAAATTAATGTGTCTGTGTTCAATCAGTTAAAAAAATGGATAGCACCCTGAAGAAATTAACTGAAGTGAGCATGAGGCCTAAAAATGTGTCACACAGAACTGCAACGATCAATGGTAATTAAATGTGGGAACACAAGTAGAAGACATTCATGTAATATTCATGTAATATCATATCTGCACCTATAGCAATATATATTTATATCATATTTATATAATATTTATATTTACCTATAGTGGGTAAGCAGGACTAAATGAACAAATCAAAAACAGTATAAAACCACATATGATAATCTATGTATCAGCGACGACCGCGGACCGTGAACCCTTAAGTCATTGGGACGATTTTTAGTCTTAGCATCATCCACCGTATTAAATGGTATGTACACCTTTGAAAGGCAATTTTTTATTTTTTTTTTATAAAAAGGTGTATCAGTGTGTTTGGTGCAACTTTACAAAGTTATTTTTATAAAAAATTTGTTTTACTTTTTTAGATACAGCTGGTCTGTATTCTCTATACCGAGCAGCTGTATCTAGTTATATTCACCTAATCCGTCAGTCCTGCGGACCTGATGGGTTCAGCAGGGCCGATTCTAGCTTTTCTGCTGCCGCTGCCTTTGGTGAAAGTTTAAATTGCGCCCCCCAGATTTTGATTGACATCCCTCTGGCTGTTCTACATCACTTGTAGCCTCCTCCAATTCTTGTGGATGTGCCATTGCCTTGTACTGGCATGCGCGGTGCAGCCGGGCAGAGTACACCTCGCTGCACGGTGCGTGCCCAAGTAGTACAAGGCAATGCCGCATCCGAGAAATTTGGAGGAGACTGGAATTGATGTATAACAGCCAGGGGGTGTCAATAAAGCATGGAAAGTTGGGTTTATAGGTAGGGCTATGTGATTCTTCAGGATAGCAGAACCTCCCAAGGACCCTTTAATAAATAATTGGCATTGAGAGTACGCCGTTTTAAAACTTGATTTTGTTGATTTTGCTGCATCTGAAAAAAAACATATAGGGGAATGTTTGGAAATATTGTCAGGTCATGTATTACTGCATGGTGGCGGTTCAAAGGGTTAAAACTAGCTGGCAGATTCCCATTAAATATACAATGAATTGGAAACAATTCCATCTGCCCTGCAATTTTGTTATTATAAATATAACCTATATAATTACAGCATCAGAACCAAGCTCTCACCTATATACAGCTCCATCACCCAGCTCAATACATATATACAGCACCAGAACAAAGCTCAGTACATCAATACAACACCAGAACCAAGCTCATATATATACACAGCACCAGAACAAAGCTCAATACATAAATACAGCACCATAACCAAGCTCAATACATATATACAGCACCAGAACCAAGCACAGTACATATGTACAGCACCAGACCAAAGCTCAGTACATAAATACAACACCACAACAAAGCTCAATACATATATACAGCACCAGAACAAAGCTCAGTACATATATACAGCACCAGAACAAAGCTTGGTACATAAATACAGCACCAGAACCAAGCTCAGTACATATATACAACACCAGAACCAAGCTCAGTACATATATACAGCACCAGAGCAGAGCTCAGTACATTAATACAGCACAAGAACAAAGCTTAGTACCAGAGCTCAATACATATATACAACACAAGAACCAAGTTGATTACATACATACAGCACTAGAACAAAGCTCCGTACTTACATACAGCACCAGAACCAAGTTCAGTACATATATACAGCTCCAGAACCAAGTTCAGTATATATATACCAGACCAGAACCAAGCTCAGTGTATATATATATATTTATATATATATATATATATATATATATATATATATAACACCAGAACCAAGCTCAGTACATATATACAACACTAGAACCAAGCTCAGTACATATATGCAGCAACAGTACCAAGCTCAGTACATAAATAAAACACCAGAACCAAGCTCAGTGTCATCATGGGTGTGTGGACCAACTGGGCCATACCGCTGTAGCGGGATAGCAGCTGGCCAACAGGATACCAAGTAAATGTCTATAGTCCTAATAATGGTACCAGTGGTAATTCAGACAGTAGCGATGGTTAGGCTCGGATGGGACCTTGGCAGCAGGCAGATACCAGGCATGGTCTAACACAGCAGGCCTAGTATACGGCACAACACGACTCCAACTCTCTATGGCACAGGAACAAGGTAGCACAGGATACAGGATACAGGTAGCAGGTACGGGAACACTGGGAACTGAAAAACACTAAGGGACCATTTGCAAAGACTAACACGGGTATACACAACAACTGTCAGGCACAAAGGGAAGGTGCAGGGTCATTCTCATAGTCCAGGGTGATCATGGACTAATTTTATATACTATTCAGGTGCGCACACTGGCCCATTAAGGCCGGCCACTAGCGTGCGCGTGCACCCTACGGGACACAGCAAAGTGAAGTGCAAGTGAGTGCTGGCGTCTCCTGAGGAGGAGATGCTGGCCAGCACTGACTGATCCATGGTTGTGGCCGTCGGGGGGTGAGTAATCCCGACAGTCCGCGGCCATGGGTGTCACACTCAGCACATATATACAACACCGGAACCAAGATTAGTACATATATGCAAGACCAGAACAAAGCTCAGTACATAAATACAGCACTAGAACAAAGCTCAGTACATATATACAACACCAGAACCAAGCTCAGCACATAAATACAACACTAGCACAAATACAGCTCAATTTAATGCAACCCCTGCCATATAGGTTTGTACGGCGTAAAACTACAGCTCCCAGCATGGCCCGAACAATGGTAAGGATATGCTGGGAGTTGCTGTTTCACAAAAAAAATCATACCATTCATCATCTTGCTGAAGATCATACAGTGACTACAGTACTGATTAGAGGCAGAATAAACATTTACATTAAGTGACTCACTGGTGACATCTTTTCAGATTCTAGTTGTTCTTTTTCTCTTTTCTTCTCCATCCGGTCTAGACCTCTATGACGACTTCTCTTGGCCATATCCGATTTCTGCAGTTTGCCGTTCAGATGTCTTCAGCTTCTCGCTTTTCAAACATTTCTGCACCCATAAACGAAGATAAAATTCTCACGGTGCCACACACTGTACCCCTAAATATAATAGTTCCATACACTGCACCTCTACATATAATAGCACCATACACTGTCCCTGATTATAGTAGCACCATACACTGTGTCTCTGACTATAATTGCACCATACACTGTGTCCCTGATTATAATAGCACTATACCAGGGGTGGGCAAACTTTTTGACTCGCGGGCCACAATGGGTTCTAAAATTTGACAGAGGGGCCGGGCCAGGAGCATTTGGAGGGAGTGTTTGGGCCGGATATACTAAAGCATTAAATGTAGTGTGTGCAAACCTCATAGCACAGTAAGAACACTACAACCCAATTTATTAACTGTCTTTCAAATGTGAAAAATAGCCCTTATCAGTTAATAAATTTGTCTCAAGGAATATGCAAGATATGGCATTTACATACTATTTCGCAGATACTGGGAGAAGGAAATGTAAATAGATTAAAATAACATACGCACTGTGATTTATCAAGAAAAAAGTTCTGTTGACTCTGTAAATTAGCTGCCAACCTCTGAGCAGTAGCCGCCCGTTCTTGTGTTGACTGCTTGCTAGCATAGTTTGCATGCTTCGTGGCAAAGTGACGGCTGATATTGTACTCTTTGAAAACCGAAGGGCTTAACGGTGACGTGAAACGAAGTGAAAATTAAAGTGAAATAAAGAGAAATACGCGCCACATTAACCCCTTAATGACCGGGCCATTTTGCACGTTAATGACCAAGGATTATTTTTTGTTTTTCCACGGTCGCATTCCAAGAGTCGTAACTCTTTTTTTATTCCGTCGACATAGCCGTATAAGGGCTTGTTTTTTGCGGGACGAGTTGTATTTTGTAATTGTACCATTTTTAGATGCTTATAACATATTGATTAACTTTTATTAACTTTATTTTAGGAGAGAATTGAAAATAAGCAGCTATTCCAGCATTAATTTTCACGTTATAAATTTACGCCGTTTACTATGCAGCGTAAATAACATGTTAACTTTATTCTATGGGTCGGCACGATTACAGGGATACCAAATGTGTAAAGGTTTTATATGTTTTTTCTACGTTTGCACAATAAAAACCCTTTTAGAAAAAAATTACTTGTTTTTGCATCGCCGCGTTCCAAGAGGCGTAATTTTTTTATTTTTCCGTCGATGTGGCCGTACGTGGGATTGATTTTTGCGGGACAATGTGTAGTTTTCATTAGTACTATTTTGGGGTACATAGGACTTATAGATGAACTTTTATTTTATTTTTTATGGGGGGAATGGGAGAAAAGAGAGAATTTTGCCGTTGTTTTTTGCGTTTTCTTTGGACGCCGTTCATCCGGCGGTTTAATTAATGTGTTCATTTTATTGGTCAAGTTGTTACGATCGCGGGGATACCATATATGTGTATGTGTGATTTGTTTTGACCGTTTTATTAAATAAAACCACTTTTTGGGGCAAAAAAGTAGTTTTATTTGACTTTGACTGTAATTTTTTTTATTTTTTTTTTCACAAACTTTATTTAACGGTTTTACTTTTTTTTTTTTAGTCCCACCAGGGGACTTCACTATGCGATATGCCGATCGCATATATAATGCTTTGGTATACTTCGTATACCAAAGCATTATTGCCTGTCAGTGTAAAACTGACAGGCAACCTGTTAGGTCATGCCTCTGGCATCGCCTAACAGGCAGATGCTGAAGACAGACCTGGGGGTCTTTGTTAGACCCCCGGCTGTCATGGAAACCCGACGGCGACCCGCGATTTGTTTGCGGGGGCGCCGATCGGGAGACAGAGGGAGTTCCCCCCTCTGTCAAACACATTAAATGCCGCTGTCACTGTTGACAGCGGCATTTAATGGGTTAAACTGCCGGAATCGGCGCGTGCTTCGATTCCGGCAGTTGCAGCAGGAGCCAGGCTGTGTATAACAGCCGTGCTCCTGCCGCTGATCGCGTGGGTAAACTGTCAGTACCCGCGCGATCACAGGACGGATATATCCGTCCTCCTGCGCGAACTAGCAGCTGCTGAGGACGGATATATCTTGGACAAGTTCGGCGGGCCGGATTAAAAAGCCTAACGGGCCGTATGTGGCCCGCGGGCCGTAGTTTGCCCATGTCTGCACTATACACTGTGTCCTACACATACAATGCTCCCTGTAGGTAGTGCCCTCATAGAGCCCCCTGTTGATAGTACCCCCCATTGAGCCCCATGTAGATAGTATCCTACATAGATCCCCCTGTAGATAGTGCTTTACATAGAACCCATGTAGATGGTGGCCCACATACAGCCCCCTGTAAATAGTGTCCCACATATTGCCCCCCCTGTAGATAGTGCCCTACATATAGACTCCCCTGTGGATAGTGCCCCACATATAGCCCCCCCAGTAGATAGTGTCCCACATATAGTGCCCCTGTATATAGTGCCCTACATATAGCCCCCTGTAGATTGTGCCCCCTTTATAGCTCCCCCTGTATATAGTGTCCCACATATAGCCCCCTGTAGATAGTGTCCCACATATAGCCTCCCCTGTAGATTGTGCCCCACATATAGCTGCCCTCCCTGTAGATAATTGCACTCACACTTTTAAGTGGAGAAAAAAAAACTTTACATACTCACCTTAATCCCGTTCCCGCGCCGTCATGCGTCAATGCAGGCCTACTCTGTTCTGAGCAGGTCTGCTGGAGCTGAACGACACAAGCGGCGCAATGACGTCTTCCGCCACTTGCGTCGTTGAAAGGCGCTGATTGGCAGGGCAGAATGACTTGCCCCATCAATCAGCGCCTTTCAACAATGGAAGCGGCGTGATGACGTAATCGCGCTGCTAGTGTCATTGAAAGGCGCTCATGGGTAGGGCAGAATGACTTGCCCTGCCAATCCACGACTTTCAAAAACGCAAGCATCTTTGAAATGCGCTGATTGGCGGGGCAAGTCATCCTGCCTTGCCAATCAGCGTCATTGTAAGGCGGAACTTGCCCGGCCATTCAGCGCTTATGCATGTAATTGTATCTGCGTCCTATAGACGCAGGTACAATTAGTGCAGGAGGGTGTGGCAGCGGCTGGTTTCAGTGGCGCCGCAGCCCCTCAGAGAGACAGCAGGGCACTGCCTGAGGCGAGATGCTCATTTTGGCTAATGGACGGTGCGGCCCTGGGGTTCAGCGACACTGGATTCACCTTTAAACTATCACATCTAAGCTATTAACACTGTCAGTTTGCTATGGTTTCCGTTTGGCAGTCCGTTCATGGGTTTCTCTGACGGAAAGCTGCAATGTAACCCATGAACGGAAAGCCAACGCTGATGTGAACACAACGTTACACACCAGTAATATTCTAGCAGTGTCATTTGATTATTTGATTATTTGCAGTTCGGTTGCATCTATGTATTTTGAACCCTTTCATTATGGGCTCTAATGTGTAGACAGGAGTTCAGTCTCTCCTGTGTGGCTGACTCCCTGTGAACAGAAACCTGAACATTGAACAATGGAGGGGGGAGGGCAGCTATTGGCTCAGAAGTGAATGAGGACTGAATTCAATAGATAAGACCTTTAAATCTTTGCGAGCTGACCCCTTTAATGCGGTTTTCCCTTCTGAGACATTTAAGACATATCCACAGGATATGTTATAAATGTCAGATAGATGCGGGTCCTCTGGGACCCCCACCTATGCCTAGAACGGGACCCCCTAAAGCCCGTTCTAGCTTTGTCTGATCTCGGTGACTCCCGGCCACTTCCTAGTTATATGTTCGGGAGTTACGAAAACAGCGATTCCGTAACTCCCATATTAGTGAATGTCAGTTACGGAAGCAGAGTAGCATGCGAGCTACACTTTGTCCGTAACTTCCATTCAGTTCTATGGAACTTACAGAAACAGCGTAGCTCAGCGAGCTACTCTGTTTATGTAACTCACGACCATATAACCTTTTTCATGGTCGGAATTCACCTTATTCAGCCGCAACACAGAGCGACTGAACGGGGTTTAGGGGGCCCCGTTCTGGAGATAGGTGCTGGTCCCAGAGATAGAACCCGCATCTATCTGACATTTATAACATATCCTGTGGATATGTCATAAATGTCTCCATGGGAAAACACCTGTAAGGATTATATAATATGGTACAGAATTATAAAAATATACTAGTACAGTTATTTAGCTAAATGGGAAGGACTGGTGCTTGAATTTTGCATTTGCATCCAAATTTTATTTTTATTGGTCTTATTTTGTTCATAAAGCATCAACACCATTATCAAATCAATTAATTCACAAATAGATTAACAGAAAAAAAAATAAGTAATGAAAGGAATGAATAGAAAAAAAAATTGGGACTTTATTCTGCTGGGAAATATGATTACAGTAATACCAAATTTATATATATTTTTATGTTTGACTACTTTTACCAGGAA
This sequence comes from Rhinoderma darwinii, assembly GCF_050947455.1. Lineage (NCBI taxonomy): Eukaryota > Metazoa > Chordata > Amphibia > Anura > Rhinodermatidae > Rhinoderma > Rhinoderma darwinii. The sequence goes on along the minus strand of NC_134690.1, from coordinate 291,041,005 downwards.
AAAAATAATTGTTAACCTCTTAATGACCGCCTACCGTCTTTTGACGGTAGGTGGTGCAGGTCCCCAGCCTACAATGACATCTTTTGGCGTCGCTGTAGATCAGGCTGATGAGCGCTCATCCTCTAAGCAGGAGCTGTAACTAACAGAGCAGCCTCCTAAATACAGCTGGGGTCGGAAAACATTTCAACCATTTGATTGCCGCAGTCCGTGACCGCGGCATGATCAAAGGGAATTCGGAGAAGCGATCAAACACCGGGGAATCCCTCTGCAGTCAGCCCTGGGGACCTAGAAAAATAAAAAAATAAAAACAATGCCAAGAATCGCTTTTTCCTAAATTCATGCCAAACTGTGGGGAAAAAAAATATACTATTTCTCTCGCATAACAAGGCCTCATACAGCCACGTCAATGAAAAAATAAAAAAGTTATGGCTGCTGAAAGGCAGGGAGGCAAAAACAGAAAAATGTAGCTGGTCATTAAGGTCTTTTCAGGCACGCTCATTAAGGGGTTAAAAACTAAATTTGTTTAGTATTGAGATATTCTGAGAGCCATAACTTTTTTTATATTACCATAGATTGAGCAGTATGAGGGTTTATTTTTTGCGGGGAGGAGGGTTAGTTCCTAGTGCTATCATTTTGGGGCATATGGGACTTTTTGGTCACTTTTTATTCCTTTTTTTGTGGGAGATGAGGTGAAAAAAACATCTATCCTGACATTTTTTTTACAGCGTTCACCGTGCGGGTTATATAATGTTATATTGTAATAGTTCAGCCTCTTACGGATGCGGTAATGTCAGTTATGTTAATTTTTTTTTTTTACATTGCGTTTGGGGGATACTGGGAAAAGGATTTTCTTTTTTAACTTTTAATATTTTATTTTATTTACTAATAAAACTCTATTTAATTTTGTTTAACTACTTTTTATTAGTCTGAACACCTATATAAGAATTCACGCATGAACCATTATTAGCGAAAAATAGACAATATTTTATTGAAAGACAAAATCGTTAAAAATAAGTACATCGGCAGTAGCATTACCCATAGAAAAAGGATCCCCACATAGCCCCCGGAGGAAGGTACATGCAAAACACGTGTTGGGATTGATACCCCCCATAGTTCTGGTCTGTATGCCTCCTTAATTGTACCTTTCTGCTGTCTGTTTTTTTTATATTACTTTGCTTTGGATGGTTTCTATCCATATTCATCGTATTACTTATGTACCAGTCTTTGCATGCACTATTTGCACTTTACTATAGAGGCTGTGGGACCCGACCTATGTGGGGATCCTTTTTCTATGGGTAATGTACTTATGTACTTATTTTTAACGATTTTGTCTTTCAATAAAATATTGTCTATATTTCGCTAATATTGGTTCATGTGTCATTTCTTATATAGGTGTTCATATTCGTATATCACACAGTTAATTTGAATTTCTATATGCATGTATTAGCAAAACTATCTTAGTAGGTGTTATACTTTTATTAGTCCCCATAAGGGACTTGAACCAGTGATCATTGGATCATTGCACAATATACTGCAATACTAATGTATTGTAGTATATCGTGATACTGACAGTCAAAACTAGCAGACTTGGGGCCTTCATTAGTCCCCCAGGCTGCCATGCCGACCATTGGCAACCCGCCATCGTGTCGTGGGGGTGCATGGAATGTCAGAGGGGGCTGCCCCCCCCGCTTCTATGCCTTGGTTGCTATTACATACAGCCGACACGTTTGTTCTATGGAGTGGGCTAAGCCCGTGAGGCGACTCTATACTCCCTCACCCAACCTCCTCTGTATATATATGGTGGATATCTGGAAGGAGTTAACCCCTTCGCTCACCTCGACATGCTATTACGTCCGTGTGTGGGGGTTGATGTATAGTGCGACTCACGTGGTGACCACGCTTCATATGCTGCGGGTGTCAGCTGTGTTTTACAGCTGACATCCAAGACCAACTGCCAGGAACAGTGATCGCGCTGCTCCTGGCAGTTTAACCCCTCAAATGCTGCCATAAATTGCGACTGCAGAATCTGAGGCGTTAAAAAGAGGGGGGCAGCCCCCATTGACAGCTCATTACCCTCCCCCGCAGCGAGATCGGTGGGTGACGAAGGTTGTCATGGCAGCCCAGGGGCCTAATAAAGTCCCCCAAGACTGCCTTCACTCTGCCTCTTTTACAGAAGCCTGTAAAAATGACTATACACTGCAATACATTGGTATAGCAGTGTATTGTTCCAGCGATCCAACAATCACTGGTACAAGTCCCCTAGGGGGACAAATAAACTGTGGGAAAATAAGTTTGAAGTTGTGAAAAAAATGATATAGTAAAAGTTAAAAAAAAAACCTTTTCCCATTTTTCCCCTAAAGAAATGTAAAAAATAAAAAAAGTAATCAAAATTGGTATCGCTGTGTCCATAAAAGTCTGAACTTATATAATATTGCGTTATTTAACACTCACGGTAAACGATGTAAAAAATAAAAAAATATAAAACGCCAAAATCACAGTTTTTGGTCAACTTAGCTGTCAAAAAAAATTAATAAAAAGTGATCAAAAAGTTGTATGCACCAAAAAACTAAAGCTCGTCCTGCAAACAATAAGCCCCCACACCGCTCAATACATAAAAAAAAAAAAGTTATGACTCTCAGAATGTGGTGACACAAAATAAATTTTTTTTTTAACAAAAGTAGTCAAATCTAAAAATAATAAAAATTTGTAATCGTATTGAGCCACAGAATAAAGTTAAAGGGAACCTGTCACCAGCATTTCACCTATTGAACTTTACTTATCCCTCACTGGCCGCTGCTATCAAAAGTTCATTGCCTTTCTCCCCTCTCCTAAACTCTTCCTCCGACTGTAAATAACGGTCTGCAAACAATTTGCGCGTTTTACCGTAAAAATCCAGTGTCCCTTTGTGCGCACACCCCAGAAGAGGACATCAATGCACAAGCGCGGGGTTTTGTGTGCTGGGGAAAGGAGCTGTCAATCAAAACTAAGGAGGCGGGGTAAACTCGGAAACACTTGAGGAATGAAGATATGACTCTTTTCAAACGAAGATTTGACTCTTATGCTCATTAGCATACGGTGTGGGAACACTAAAAAACAGAATACTAAAGCCACAGAGCCGACTAAGAAGATAATTATAGGTTATATAGAAATGATTTTTCACTCACTACCACCAGGTATTGCTGGTTTTATAGGTAAAATGCTGGCGACAGGTTCCCTTTAAGTTGTCGTTTTTACCACACGGTGAAAGCTGTAAAAACTAAACCCAAAAAACAATTGAGGAATCACAGTTTTTCTAATTTCAGCCCGCATATAAAAAAAATTCAGTTTCCCAATACATTATATGTTACTTTAAATGCCTCCAATGCAAACTAAAACTCCTCTCGCAAAAAAATAAGCTCTCACACCACTCTATTGATGGAAAAATAAAAAAAAATTATGTCTCTTGGAAAGCGGGGCGTGAGAAACGAAAATGAAAAATCAAAAAATCGCTTTCTCCCGAAGGGTGAAGGTAATTTAGAGCAGGTAATTTTTTTCGAAGATTTTTGAATATCCAGAAAACACTTAGGCCGGATTCACACGAGCGTGTGCGTTTTGCGCGCGCAAAAGTTACTTAAGCGACTACAGCTCCGTGTGTCACCCCCGTATGATGCGCGGCTGCGTGATTTTTTCGCAGCCGCCATCATTATGACACTCCGTTTGGATGTTTGTAAACAGAAAAGCATGTGGTGCTTTTCTGTTTACATTCATAGTTTGACAGCTGTTGCGAGAATCACGCTCGTCCCACGGAAGTGCTTCCATGTGGTGTGCGTGATTTTCAAGCACCCATTGACTTCAATGGGTGCGTGATGCGCGAAATACGCACAAAGAACGGAGATGTCGTGAGTTTTACGCAGCGGACCCATGCTGCGTAAAAATCACGGACTGTCTGCACGGCCCCATAGACTAATATGTTGCACGGACGTATATATAACGTTCGTCTGAATAAGCCCTTAAAGTGGGCTGCTAGGACTCAATAGAGTCCATCTCCACCTACACTGATCTCCCTGTATGCATGCTCATTCAAGAAAAACTGTTAATTAGCAGTTTGAGGGTAGGGCAGAAACAGGATTTACAGACTATCCAAAGGCCTGGCAGCATTTAAACAGCTTTTTACATTAAATAGTGAATTATCTCAAAGTAAAATTATATATCAACGAGTTTTGAATTTCCCCCTCTATTATATGCTGCCTTCAGGATAGCATAGGAGACCAGACCAATCCATCTTAAAGCGCACCTAACTTTTCTGGAGACTTTTCAGAATAAGCTGTTATATGTGTGTTCATGAGGAATAAAAATATTTCTTGCCATTATATGGCTTGTATATGGCTTTTTGTAGGAGTTTACCCCTCTGCAGGTTTTATCTCTCAGTTGTCTCCGAGCTAGGGGGCGGAGCCTAACTGCTATCATGTCTTCTATACACTGCACACAGAGAAGAGGAGAACATCCTGCTATCCTATCTCTATCACATTACATCACATATATAGAAGCTGCAGCGGCATGGAGGAGATTATTCAGCAGTACTAAGTAGTGTAGCTGAGAATCCAGCACTAGGATGACATAGAAATCTAACAAGCAGCCTGTGGCTTTCTCACTCTGCTCCTGCTTCCTGCCCCTGCTCACCCTCCAACTCAAACTTACATGCAACATGTATTGCTGATTTTCTCTCTCTGTTCTCCCCTCTCCATAGATAGTTATAGCCAGGTAGTAAAGTAACACTTTCTGCAGTCCGTTAATTCTGTTCTGTATTCAGGGACGAACATTGCTTGACAACATGGGGTGGACAGCAGATTACAGGAAGGGAGACACCTAGTGGCAGTAATTTTACACAGAATTTACATTGATAAAACAACAAAATGTTAACAGAAAATAAGTTACAAAGTTGTTCTATATCAGCAGATTAGCAGATTATTGTTTAAAAAAAATTTGTGTCGATTTAAGGATTACCCTATAAAAAGTTATTTCAGATAAATATATAACAAATTGCAGTTTAGAGTCCCGGAATTCAAAGTCCTTTTGTGTCCTTTATTTTTTTCCAATATTTCTTCTTCTATCCGAAAAATAGCATATATAACAAATTGTACTTCTCTGCTTATGGCTTTATTCAGACGAACGGGAAAAACGTCCGTGCAACGAGCGTGATTTGCACGCGCGTTGCACGGACCTATATTAGTCTATGGGGACGTGCAGACATGTCCGTGATTTTTACTCAGCGTGAGTACGCTGAAAAAAAGTCACGACATGTCCGTTCTTTCTGCGTTTTGCGCGAATCACGCACCCATTGAAGTCAATGGGTGCGTGAAAACCATGGATGCCGCACGGAAGCACTTCCGTGCGAACTGCGTAATTCGTGCAACAGCTGTCAAAAGGATGGATGTAAACCGAAAAGCACCACGTGCTTTTCTGTTTACAAACATCCAAATGGAGTGTCATAATGATGGCGGCTGCGCGAAAAGCACGCAGCCGCGCATCATATGATACTGCCACACGGAGCTGTTAAGTGGATTTTGCGCACGCAAAACGCCGCGTTTTTGCGTGCGCAAAAACTCCACGTTCGTGTGAATCCAGCCTTACTGTATCGGTGCTTCTAGGTTTCAGAGGCATATGAGCTCCATCCATTTTCATTTTATATGCGGCTGCTGGGCTTTCCAGATTGTTCAAAATGCTCAACTGAAATGGACAATCATCAAAGCATGTAACAAACCACTTACATATGAAAATCTAGAATCCATTTTTTTTTATCTAGTTTTTATTTTCCCGATGATTAACTTTTATGTTTAAAGTGAACAGTATTGTAATTTCAAATTATATAAAACTGTTAAAACTAAGACCACAATATTGTGCTCCAATGTTTTACACATGAGAAAAGCAGCAAATGCACAATAAATTTATAAATTAAAATGTGATCATGATTTCATAATGATTTAATTTATTTATCTGACTCTTCTTGGGTAACATCGACTTAAGAAAGAACTTGAGTATATTACCCCACAGTACACTGAACTATAGCACCAGTGCCAGACAACTGCTGTCAAAATAAAATTAGGAAATGCATCAAAAGGAACATTAATGCACATGATGAAAACAAAGCTTTACTAGTTAGACCACATATGGAATATTGTGTACATTTTTAGGCACCAATGTACACGTAAGACATAGCGGAGCTGGCATGGGTGCAGAAGTGGGCAACCAAAGACATAAATGGAATGCCCAATGAACGGCATATGAACGCTGCAAGAGATCCCAGGACTCGAGCCGTGGAGAACTGGACCAAATCTCTTGAGTGGGGAGCACTTCAGGGGGTGAGTATCTGCTAGTTTAATTAAATGTTGTGCCATCCCCTGTCCTGCTGCCGATTGCCAAAATTCCTTTAATATCTTCTTTCCTCTATCTTCAGTGCCTGCCCTCACAAAGCCCAGAGACCATTTTTCTGTCCTGTATTATGGGTGGTCCATATTGCTGCGTTGAATAACTGCTGGTTTCCCTATATATTGTTTTGTCTTTTACATGTATAACAGTGCAGTCATTGATACAGGAAGTCATTGACAGATGGACAGTAGACCTTCTGAAAAGACAGGAGAATCTTAGTAGAAATCACACCACAGCATCCTGCAAGATGCAAGACTACAGAAAAGTGTCTCTGTATGAAGAGTTGGGTTTTAATATCATTTGTTTTTTTAAATTGATGAAACAAAAGGTTACATTTATCGACTACTGAATGTCATTACTGTCTATGGGTAAGAAGAAAAGAAACAATTCACTTGATTTAATTAAAAAATAAATAACTCTGTGAACTCTGGTTGACACTACAAGATCTAAAAACATTCTGATTTGATGTGCTCAAAAAAGAAAATGCACTACAACGGCGGAACTCAGAAAAACATTACTATGGTTGATTATTGTCATAAGATTTTAAACATTGTCCCATTTTTCCAGGTTTATAAAAAAAAATGACATAAAATCAATTTTGAGTTGATTTTGAATTGGTTAAATATAAATATAGTAGTCCTCCAATGTATTTTCAAATCAATTTTGCTTGACTGCCCCTCTACCTCTGCTCTGATCTCCGATATGTCCCTCCATTGGCTTCCTATTCCTCAGGAAAAACAATTAAAAATCTTAAACTAACATGCAAAGCGCTTTATCAATCTCCACACATCCCCTGTATCTTTTCAATTACAACCTCCACTCTATACACAGCCTTCTTCACTCTTCCACTCTTAATGTCTTCTCATACATTCACATTCATGATTTTCCTCTACCTGCTCCTATACTCTGGAACATTATACCACAAGCCAACCAAACCCTATCATATTCTGCAAGCATACAAACGTTATTGACCTGTCCAGAAAACAGTACGATCGTCCATAACCTACACTACCAACTTGTTTGATTCCATGTTAAACTTGCACTACATCTACTTCTTGTTTCTATCATCAAACTCTTTAGACTCATGGGTCTTTCCCTCCCTCTCTATGTATCTGTACATTTAAATATTCCTTCATTTATTGTATTTCTTTATTTATGTGATCATCTCTTGTTTTGTATACATTACACACCATTGCTATATATTATTATGCTATATAAATAAAACATATGCTATATAAATAAAACATAAAATTGCTTGTGATTATATTCCTGCTAATAATAATTATGATAATAACAATAATTAGAATAATAATTTTCTGTGGTTGCAACTGCAAAAGTTGGCAGCCTCCCACATGGCTCATGATAGCACTACTCTGTTATCATATTGTCATGGCCCGCAAAAGCTTAAGCTGCAGCCTAGAGGATGAAAGAGATTGAACTTTGTAATAGAGATCTGCATTAAGGTAAGTGAAACTTTGGGGGCATGTAGAGCTCAGTAACGCTAGCCAAAGCCTAAATTTTCATATATTTCCCACGGTTACACTTTAACAAATTTTAATAAAAATAAACTATTTATATTTATAATCATGTGGGAAAAAAACAAATAAATGACTGTCCATAAATTAGACATACCATAAATTAAAAAAAATATATATATATACATCTATATATATATATATATATATATATATAATAAAACTTATTATAAAGGTTAGTTGCAGTTTCCTATAAATACATTACAATGTTGTCTATTGTCATTATAAATAACTATAAATCTTTATACATATCTATAAACTTTGAATTTTTCCTTTTCTAGGACCTTGAGCGACAATGTGGCACCAAACAGCTTGAATTGCACAATGGAGAACAACGTTCAGCAAATTCCTTTTTTATCATTGGCATCTGTTGTAAGAATGGCTGCCAAGTTATATTGAAGTTTTAACTCCACAATTTGCTTAAAAAACATTCAGCCTACTGTTCTAGTTATTGTTAATTTGTTCTTATGTATCTTCAATAGTGTGAAGATAAAAAATATTGTTAAAAATAAAAGAAGAGTGTGTCAAAATATGGACAAAACAATCTGAAAATTCATGGCAAATATAAATGGGAATAATAAGAGAAAAGAATGTAAAATAGCTGCGTAGAATCATAGAGTTGGCTCTATGGTCTATAGTTGGTTTATTGCAATAAAGGATCAGCAAAACAGAGAGAAGAAAGCACGTTGAATACACTCATTTGTAGAAAAAAAAAGAAAAAGGAAATATCATGAAAGAATAACCCATATAAACTGCCATATAGAGAAGATGCTATGTTAATGGGACTCCCAGATTGGCTGCAGTCTGCATCTCTCTCCCTTTCTCTGATGTTGGAGATTTAATGAAGTAGCTTGTGAGAGAATGGAAGGGATGTTCCACGCTGCACAGATGGCTCTTTGTCACTGCTGACACCTGCCATCTGCTTGTTTGTGTAAATGATGTTGGAGGGGGATCCAGAGCTTCCAATCTGCTAAGCTGCCTCCGCCAGCTTCCACTGACCTTCTGACCTCAAGTGTCAGACAGGTCCAGAGAGTTTGTTCTTTCAGCTCAGTTGGCTCTTCCTTCCCTATATTTACAACCCCTTCCCAGCCAGAGATATTCAGTACTGGGGCAGCAGCTGCCCCTAGCCTGTGGCTCCTCTCACTCCAGGGTTCTGTGCATAGGTTATACATTATACTGACTAATGTTGGAAACTCCTCTCCATGAACTCACAGACAATTCCTAATAAGTACGATGCCAGGCGTACTGGTCCCACATTGCCACACAAGCATTTCTGACCGTTGGTAGTTTTATTAACTATTTCTCTGTAATGGGAGACTTTGGCTTACAATACAATGTCACCCAATGTCTGATCTTCATGAAGCTTATATAAGTAACAGTATATTGACTTGTTTATGAATACTGCTTTTCCTCCTGCTACTTTAATGGTTTTCTACCATCTTGAGAGGGACAAGTGTAGAGTCAAATATATAACACAACTGAACTTTAAACATATTTTTAATAAAACTGAATGTAATATTAAACATTTTCTTTCTCCTTTTGAGCGTCATTTTATTAGTGGTGCTTCAGTGTTACATGTTTTACACAAGTAATATTGCTCTAGAATCCTCTTGTCTTGAGATTTCACTCCCAAGCAATACAGTTATTGTTTAGCTAAGTACTACATTCAGACACTTAGGCCAGATTCACACAAACGAGTGCAAACTCAGACATGAAAACTGTAGTTTTTCACATCCGAGTTGCACCCGTGCGGGTCCCATTTTCACGGAGCCCCATAGACTTGAGTCTGTCGAGGGATCCGTGAAGCAGGACATGTTTTATCCTTCAACGCACCCTTCACACGGACCGTTGAAATAACGGCCTTGTGAACAACCCCATTGAAATTCATGCATCCGTGTGATGGCCGTTGTTTTAACGGCCGTCACATGGACGTATACCACAATCATCTGAATTCAGCCTTAGGCAAAGAAAGCAACACCAATTTCAGTATCATGGAATCCTTTTATTGGTGGAGTTATACTCTGACTGCATTTTGCTTCATTCCTAATAACGACATTTTCTCTTCAAAGGAAAGATTAATTGTCAGGGATTTTAGTCATACAAATACTTCATTATTTATTAATATCGCCAGAATGGTGCCAATTTCATTTTCAATATTATTCACGTCTAGAGTTGAGACAAACTTTGAAGAATCAACTTTTTACTCAGAGTGCCCTTAACCAGTAATCCATCACTATTCCTAGTGTTTTTTTTCCCCTAGAGAAATGGATCCTTGAACATAATAACTCATTGTGGACAGTTGCAACTGAACCCAGATCGTTGGTGCTACTCTCATTCCCTGCCCCATTATCTGTCATGACACGGTTGTTCTCTGGAGAAATAGTTGCCTTTTCATCTCTACTTCTTTTCAATGCCATAACACAAGATTTCCCTGAATCCGACTTGCAAAATAGGGTGACATTTAATTGTTAATAGAGCTGCACTTTAAGCATGCCACAGATGTACCCAAAAAGCAGTGAATATGCTCCGGAAACACTGACGCAGTGTACAATTTTATAATTGTAAAACAAAACAGATTTTAAACCAATTTGAACATTTTCTTTTGAGAGGGGGGGTTAAGGGATATAAAGAACAATCAATATTAGTGGTAATTGATTTCAGTTCTAAGGGTATGTGCACACACAAAACAAAAAACATCTGAAAATACAGAGCTGTTTTTTATTCAAAGTCGCATTTTTCGCTGCGTTTTTAACGCCCGTTTTTGGAGCTGTTTTCTTCAAAACAGCCATGTAAAAAAACGACCCGTCGGAACAGAAAACCGTTTTTCCAATTGAAATCAATGGGCAGATGTTTGGAGGCGTTCTGTTTCCGATTTTTCAACCGTTTTTCGGCCGTTTACATCAAGAAAAACGGCTGAAAATAAGACGTGTGAACATACCCTAAAGGTTATGCTCTTTGTCACTATATGTCTGGGATACTGAAACTTGAGTCTAACAGGCTACGTGATGCCTGTGCTAACACATAGTGATAATGGCTCAACAAGGTGTGTGACTGTGAAGATTTTTTTATATGTCACTTTTTGTTGTTAAATATTAAAGGCTGTGTACACCTTTGAGGTCTTTTTTTTTTTTTTTATAAATAGATCAGTCAGTGTGTTTAGTGTAACTTCTTAATTCCTTTTTACAAAAAATGTGTTTTACTTTTTTAGATACATCTGTTCTGTATTCTCTATGCAGAACAGTTGTATCTAGCGCTAAATCCTGTCCCCATCAGGTCCGCGGTCCTGATGGGTTCCATGAGAGCAGGTCCAGCATGTCTCTGACACGCAGGATCCACCTGTAAACTATCACATCTAAGTTCATAACGAAGACTATTTTCACATCTGTGTCGGGACTCCGTTCATGGGTTCCGTCTGACCTTTCCGTTAGAGGAACCCATGAACGGAATCCAAACTGAAACAAACTAAAACCATAGTCGACTGCGCTATTGATTCCGTCAAAACAACGGAACCCTTATGCAACAGTGACAAACAGAAACCATTTGTTCCAGATCCGTCACTATTGAAATCAAAGGTGATGCAAACGTAAACCTATGGCTTCCGTTTGTTTCAGTTTGGATTCCGTTCATGGGTTCCCCTAACGGAAAGGTCCGATGGAACCGATGAACAGACTCCTGACGCAGATGTGAACGAAGCCTTAGGTGTGATGGATTACAGGTGGATCCTGTGTGTCAGAGACACGCAGGACCCACTGCCACTGAACCCGTCAGGTCCGCGGGACTGACTGACGGGTTCAGTTAATAGCAAACGATACAGCTGTTCTGTATAGAGAATGCAGAACAGCTGTATCTCAAAAAGTAAAACAAAGTTTTAATAAAAACTAATTAAGAAGTTACACTAAACACACTGAATAATCTGTTTATTAAAAAGCCCTCAAAAGTGTACATAGCCTTTAAGATTTGACATCTTCAAATATATTCTAAAATATGATGCCTAAAATATATCCTAAAAAAAAGGAGGCCCCAAAATCCACTAGGTGCTCCTTTGCTACTGAGGCCTGTATTTCAGTCTATTAGCACACTTTTCGCCAATAATATGTTTATTGTTCTAGTGTACCTTGTTTGCCACGCTCTAGCAGTTTGTTGTTTGTCAGAACTTAGAATGCATAGTTTTTAAATCCTTGCCCTTGTTTCATAGCATGGGTCTTCAAAAAAATAAATAAATAAATAAAAAGCGATAGGAAGGGGCTTGATATTAGAGAAACTGATACATTAGAGTTTTGCTTTCACACAATCTACAAACAATGTCATATTTATGGCAGTCCATTATTGGTACGAAAGTGGATTGTGTTGGATTTGTTCATCTGATCCACTTTTCTTTTTTGTTCTACCTGCGCACCCCTCCCTTTATAAACACAACATGTACATCCGTGAACATTTACATTATTGGGTGTGTCAGAGCCAATAGCAGTGGTCACGCTATCTAATAAGTAATGCTGCCTTTTAGTCATTAATTTCACTTTACAGAGAAGAGTGATTGTACAACAGATGGTTTTACTGAACCCTAAGCACACACCAGGCATATTAAACTCCATATCTAATCCAATAATATTTTTTTCCATGATAGCTACATATTATGTAGAATTGCATCTTGGTTGGTGAACCATTAACTAAAAACTAGTGATCTATATATTAATCCTGAGAATCAATGAAAAATGAGGATTTGTTTGTAATCTTTTCCCCAAAAAATATCAATTTATTCTTCTTTCCTAGTTATACTACTGCTCTGGTTTACATGATATAGGGATTATCATATAGTTTAACCCCTTAAGGACACAGCCTTATTTTTATCCTTAAGGACACAGCAATTTTTTTCAAATCTGACATATGTCACTTTATTTGGTAATAACTTTGGAATGCTTTTATGTATCAAGGCAGTTCTGGGGTTGTTTTCTCGTGACACAATGTACTTTATGTTAGTGGTAAAATTTGTAAAATTTGGTTGATATATTCAGTGTTTATTTGTGAATAACACCAACATTCAGAGAAAATGTGCAAAAACTAGCATTTTTCTAAATGTAAATGTCTTTGCTTGTAAGGGTATGTTCACACACTAAACAAAATACGGCTGAAAATACAGAGCTTTTTTCAAACGAAAACAGCCCCTGATTTTCAGAAGTTTTTTAAGCAACTAGCGTTTTTTGCTGCGTTTTTTTACGGCCGTTTTTTAAGCTGTTTTTCTATTGAGTCAATGAAAAATGGCTCCAAAAACGGCTCAAGAGGTGACAAGCACTTCTTTTTACGAGGCGTTTTTTTACACGGCCGTTTTTAAAAATGGCCGTGTAAAAACCCGCCCCGTGGGAACGGAACGCCGTTTTTCCCATTGAAATCAATGGGCAGATGTTTGGAAGGCGTTCAGCCCCCGCATTTTTAGCCGTGAACATACCCTAAGACAGATAGTAATACCACACAAAATAGTTACTCGTTAACATTTCCCACATGTCTACTTTATGTTGGCATAGTTTCTCTAAAGTTCTTTTATCTTTCTAGGACGTTACAAGGCTTATAACTTTAGCAGCAATTTGTCACATTTTCAAGAAAATTTCAAAAGGCTATTTTTTTCAGAGACCAGTTCAGTTCTGAAGTGGCTTTGAGGGCCTTATATATTAGTAAGTCCCCATAATTAACCCCATTTTAAAAACAAAACCCCTCAAAGTATTGAAAATAGCATTCAGAAAGTTTGTTAACCCCTTAGGCGTTTCACAGGAAATAAAGCAAAGTAGAGGTGAAATTTACAATTTTCATTTTTTATTGCCGAAATTCATTTGTAATATAGTTTTTCTGTTCCCTAGTGTGCTAATAGACTGAAACACAGGCCTCAGAAGCAAAGGAGCACCTAGAGGATTTTGGGGCCTCATTTTGTTTTAGAATATATTTTAGGCACCATGTCAGGTTTGAAGAGGTCTTGTGGTGCCAAAACAGTGGAAACCCCCCAAATGTGACCCCATTTTGGAAACTATACCCCTCAAGAAATGTATCTAGGGGTATAGTGAGCACACAATTATTATTTTTTGCTAGATTTATTGGAATTAGTCTGTAAAAATAGGCTTGAAACCACCTATATGCAGCAATCACTTTTGATCGCTGCATCTAAGGGGTTAATCTGCCGGATCAGAAGCTAGCTTCGGTCCTGGCCGTTACAGCAGGGTGTCAGCTGTAATATACAGCCGACACCCGGCGGTGATAATGCAGGCTCAGCTTCGGAGCCAGCTCCATCACCATCATGTACAGTTACATAGGGATGCGCTAACACACTAATGCCCATCACGTAACTGTACGTGATTTTGCGGGAAGGGGTTAAGGAAAATAAATAACTTTTGTTGCACAGACCCCCTTTTCTGTTGTAACATATTAAACAGTATACATTAAGATGAATCAGCCTCTTTACTGAGGCATTTCCACTATAATGGAAACTAAGCATAGACTGCATACAGTATAAAATCCTGGTTGATTTACGGGGAAGACTTACCTACTGTAATGTGTTAAATACATTTACATGATACGCCCTATACTACTGTATGGTTATGATTATGAAACTTTGAACAAAATCGAAAATCCTGTATACATAAAATCAGATGTTTCACCATCTTTACTGTAAGAGCTGTGAGATTATACAACTCTCTGCCACAGCATGTTGTGGTGGTTGATTCGTTTTCACACGTTCAATAGGGGGCTGGATGACTTTCTTGAAAGTTATAGTAGTATATGTGCTCGATTTCTGGAGATCGGTTGCTGGTCCAGGGATTAATTCTGATTGCCATATTTGAAGTCGAAAAGGAATTTTTCTTCCTAATAAAGGCCAATTGATATCTGCCTCATAGTGGTTTTTGCCTTCCTACTGTGGGATTATAGGCTTTGGATTCGATGGACCTGTGTTTTTTTCTCAACCTTATCAACTTTTCAACTATGTGACATATCTTGTGTGAGGCAGAATCTGTCCACTATCTGTTCACTTGTAATATGGCGGCATAAGGAGGCACCACACGACATTACACGTTCTACGGAGCCGCAGGGACTCTATGTGTCTCCTAACAAACTCCATGTACATCTGCTATTTGCATGAGTGGTTAGTGGAAGGAATTGTATTGGTTTTATACACCTGCTGAAAGGCAATTCTAAAAGCACATCAGCTGTATTTTTTTTTCTTTTTTTAAATATATGCAGTAGATCTCAAGATCTGAGAAAATGCAAGAATTTTAGCTATGGTCACTGTTTTTCATATTTACATCACTGGATCAAATGGCTTTGTAATGGGCTTCTCCACTCAGGATTGAAGCTAAAGTTGAGTATGTGATCAGGAAGCCTTTGCATGCTTAGGGCAAAGCCACACGTGGCGGAATTCCTCTTGAATTCCGCAGCGGACACTCCGCAGCGTTAATCCGCAGCGGAGCCGTTTGTCCATTGACTTCCACTTTTATTTAGCAGTGTTAGTTTAGACGATGCTTAAAATTCCGCTGCGGAGCATAGGCTGCGGAGCGGAATTTGGTGTCCGCAGCATGCTAGGGCTGTTGCGGAGTTGTGGCGGACTGGTTGCGTACCCACGGCGGAATTTCTCCATTGACTTCAATGGAGATTCTAAATTCCGCAATGAAGTCCGCAGCTGTCATGAAAATTTTATATGTGCTGCGGATGCGTCTTGCTTTTTTGACATGACATTTCTTCATTCTCGCTGGACCTATGTATTTCTAGGTCTACAGCCAGACTGAGGAAGTCAATGGGGCTCCCGTAATTACGGGAGCGTTGCTAGGAGACGTCAGTAAATAGTCACTGTCCAGGGTGCTGAAAGAGTTAAGCGATCGGCAGTAACTGTTTCTGCACCCTGGACAGTGACTACCGATCCCAATATACAGCAACCTGTCAAAAAAATAGAAGTTCATACTTACCGAGAACTCCCTGCTTCTGTCTCCAGTCCGGCTTCCCAGGATGACGTTCCAGTCTAAGTGACGGCTGCAGCCAATCACAGGCTGCAGCGGTCACATGGACTGCCGCGTCATCCAGGGAGGTCGGGCTGGATGCCGAAAGAGGGACGCGTCACCAAGACAACGGCCGGTAAGTATGAAATTTGTTTACTTTCACTAGGGAAAGTGCTGTCCCTTCTCTCTATCCTGCACTGATACAGAGAAGGGAAGCACTTTTCCCGCAGTCCGCAGCAGCTAGTCCGCATCAATTTACTGCATATTTTGGGCAGATCCGCCGCAGAATCTGCAACGCAGATTCTGTGCGGCATTGATGCGGACAGTTGCGGAGGAAATCCGCCACGTGGGGGCATGCCCTTAGGGAATATTTGAAGTTTCTTTATTAGGACCCAAATCACGTCCATGGGAAAAGCATATGTGGTATTTTCTAATTTTTATTGACCCAGTTCTGTATGTATTCTTGGGTGCTGATTGAATCCCTGTATAAATAATTACCATTTGTAAAATAGCTTCTTTTTTTTACAGCATTCTACCATTTGCATTTGTAAATATGAGAACAACGACAATATACCAGCAGTCTGCAAAAATTTGTAGATATAGTTCTTTGACTTTTGACTATAGGCAAGATTTTTATGCAAGTGACCAGATTACAATTAAAGCGAGGATTCTGCAGCAGACACCAGAATGTGAATACATTAGTAAACTGAATGAGTTTCTACTTTGCTAATTTTGCTTTCACACAGTGGCCAATAAATCTATCAGACAGTTGTGAGAAAACAAACGCAGAGCAATAATCAAAGAAAATTGCATCTAAATTGTTTTTTTTATTGTTTGTTATGCTAACACAGGATGAAAGTTAGCAGACTATTATAAAGAAGTTTAAAGAGATGTCACCATATTATTACAACATTAACTAAATCTGTGAACTGTAAAATGAGCCTGGTTAATGAGTGTGGAGTTTATCTGTACACCAAATGTGTGAAAACTTTAACATGCATCTAAGTTTGACTTCCAGAGGAAATGTAGTTTCTCTGTGAAAATATCATCATTTATTAACTGAGGGGACATCTAATGTGTCTTTTTTACTTCATTGGAACTGATCTAAATGTCAAAGTACCGGCCATTCTCAGTGTATGTTAAAGGCTGTTTATACCTTTGAAAATATTGTCCAGTGGTTGCTTAAAGCCGCACAGGCTGTGAGATTTTGATTTCACGTTTCTAAGGTGTATTGCACTTGGCTTCTAAGCCAGCCGCTACACCTTCAGGATCTAAACTTAGCAAATTTTAACTCAACTAACCTTTCACTAAATTTGCAAAATGCCGTTAAAGAGAGCTCCCTCAATTGGCTAGAAGTCTCCAATGGCCAGGAGGAAGGCTGCAACGTCGGCATCGCTCTGGCTGGGGCTTCCCCTCCTAGAGAAGCCCCTGATATCACTATCCATATATATTGGCAGTTACGTCAGGGACTCCTCCAGGAGCAGAGCCAACGGCCAGAGCATTGCCACCGCTCTGGCTGGGGATTCCGCTC
Source organism: Rhinoderma darwinii (assembly GCF_050947455.1). Taxonomy (NCBI): domain Eukaryota; kingdom Metazoa; phylum Chordata; class Amphibia; order Anura; family Rhinodermatidae; genus Rhinoderma; species Rhinoderma darwinii. Next base: position 291,023,564 of record NC_134690.1, on the reverse strand, counting down.
CTAGGAGTAGCCGCTGACGTCACTGTTGCAGGTGAGGAAAAGCAGGCATCAGAACATGTGAAAGGGAAAAGCAGAAAATGCACAGCAGCATGTTTTTATTGTTATGAGATTACAGAAAAGGCTTCTTTCCTGTAAGAATAACATCGCTACTTGTGAGGTTTGTTTGTTTTTTTGCCCCCCTCTGGCTTTATAAGCGGAAACAATTTTTTAAGGTTTATCCCTCCGCCTTCCCTTCATCCATAGCCTCTGCCTTTCCCTGGTTGAAATTGCTGGACATGTAAACTTTTTCAAAAGGTACTATGTAACTATGTACAGTAACTATGATTCTCTTTTAGGCATACTGTATCTATTAGTGACACAATAATCTGTTCAGCTGGAGCCTTCAATTCAATGACAATTCTAGTTGGAACATATGATGGGTGCGATGCGTTTAGCTATTTCTATTTACTCTTCAAAGTTAAAGTTTTTTTAAATATAAAGAAAAACAAATACAAAACAATGATGAACTTTAAAAAAAATACATCACATTATGTCAACTGATACAATGGCTCCACTTACACTACCGTTCAAAAGTTTAGGGTCACTTAGAAATTTCCTTATTTTTGCAACAGAAGCACAGGTTTTTTTTCAATGAACATAACATTAAATTAATCAGAATTACACTCTATACATTGTTAATGTGCTAAATGACTATTCTAGCTGCAAACGTCTGGTTTTTAATGCAAAATCTACATACAGTGAAGGAAATAAGTATTTGATCCCTTGCTGATTTTGTAAGTTTGCCCACTGTCAAAGACATGAACAGTCTAGAATTTCTAGGCTAGGTTAATTTTACCAGTGAAAGATAGATTATATAAAAAAAAAAAAGAAAATCACATTGTCAAAATTATATATATTTATTTGCATTGTGCACAGAGAAATAAGTATGTGATCCCTTTGGCAAACAAGACTTAATACTTGGTGGCAAAACCCTTGATGGCAAGCACAGCAGTCAGACATTTTTTGTAGTTGATGATGAGGTTTTCACACATGTTAGATGGAATTTTGGCCCACTCCTCTTTGCAGATCATCTGTAAATCATTAAGATTTCGAGGCTGTCGCTTGGCAACTCGGATCTTCAGCTCCCTCCATAAGTTTTCGATGGGATTAAGGTCTGGAGACTGGCTAGGCCACTCCATGACCTTAATGTGCTTCTTTTTGAGCTACTTCTTTGTTGCCTTGGCTGTATGTTTCGAGTCATTGTCGTGCTGGAAGACCCAGCCACGAGCCATTTGTAATGTCCTGGTGGAGGGAAGGAGGTTGTCGTATGGCGTAATGTGTTACCAATGGTTTTCTTGGTGACTGTGGTCCCAGCTGCCTTGAGATCATTAACAAGTTCCCCCCGTGTAGCTTTCGGCTGAACTCTCACCTTCCTCAGGATCAAGGATACCCCACGAGGTGAGATTTTGCATGGAGCCCCAGATCTATGTCGATTGACAGTCATTTTGTATGTCTTCCATTTTCTTACTATTGCACCAACAGTTGTCTCCTTCTCACCCAGCGTCTTACTTATGGTTTTGTAGCCCATTCCAGCCTTGTGCAGGTCTTTGATCTCGTCCCTGACATCCTTAGAAAGCTCTTTGGTCTTGCCCATGTTGTAGAGGTTAGAGTCAGACTGATTAATTGAGTCTGTGGACAGGAGTCTTTTATACAGGTGACCATTTAAGACAGCTGTCTTTAATGCAGGCACCAAGTTGATTTGGAGCGTGTAACTGGTCTGGAGGAGGCTGAACTCTTAATGGTTGGTAGGGGATCAAATACTTATTTCTCTGTGCACAATGCAAATAAATATATATAATTTTGACAATGTTATTTTTTTTATTTTTTTATATAATCTATCTCTCACTGGTAAAATTAACCTAGCATAAAAATTCTAGACTGTTCATGTCTTTGACATTGGGCAAACTTACAAAGTCAGCAAGGGATCAAATTCTTATTTCCTTCACTGTAGGTGTATGGAGGCCCATTTCCAGCAACCATCATTCCAGTGTTCTAATGGTACATTTTGTTTGCTAACTGTGTTAGAAGGCTAATGGATGATTAGAAAACACTTGAAAACCCTTATGCAATTATGTTAGCACCGCTGTAAACAGTTTTGCTGTTTAGAGGAGCTATAAAACTGACCTTCCTTTGAGCTAGTTGAGAATGTGGAGCATTATATTTGTGGGTTCGATTAAACTCTCAAAATGGCTAGAAAAAGAGAGCTTTCATGTGAAACTCGACAGTCTATTCTTGTTCTTAGAAATGAAGGCTATTCCATGCGAGAAATTGCCAAGAAACTGAAGATTTCCTACAACGGTGTGTACTACTCCTTTCAGAGGACAGCACAAACAGGCTAGAAAGAGAAGTGGGAGGCCCCGCTGAGCATCAGGACAAGTACATTAGATTCTCTAGTTTGAGAAATAGACGCCTCACAGGTCCTCAACTGGCAGCTTCATTAAATAGTACCCGCAAAACGCCAGTTTCAACGTCTACAGTGAAGAGGCGACTCCGGGATGCTGGCCTTCAGGGCAGAGTGGCAAAGAAAAAGCCATATCTGAGACTGGATAATAAAAGGAAAAGATTAATATGGGCAAAAGCACACAGACATTGGACAGAGGAAGTTTTGAAAAAAGTGTTATGGACAGACGAATCGAAGTTTGAGGTGTTTGGATCACACAGAAGAACATTTGTGAGATGCAGAACAACTGAAAAGATGCTGGAAGAGTGCCTGACACCATCTGTCAAGCATGTTGGAGGTAATGTGATGGTCTGGGGTTGCTTTGGTGCTGGTAAAGTTGGAGATTTGTACAAGGTAAAAGGGATTTTAACGCCATGCCATACCCTGTGGACAGCGCTTGATTGGAGCCAATTTCATCCTACAACAGGACAATGACCCAAAGCACACCTTCAAATTATGGAAGAACTATTTAGGGAAGAAGCAGGCAGCTGGTATTCTATCTGTAATGGAGTGGCCAGCGCAGTCACCAGATCTCAACCCCCATAGAGCTGTTGTGGGAGCAGCTTGACCGTATGGTACACAAGAAGTGCCCATCAAGCCAATCCAACTTGTGTGAGGGGCTTCTGGAAGCATGGGGTTAAATTTCTCCCGATTACCTCAGCAAATTAACAGCTAGAATGCCAAAGGTCTGCAATGCTGTAATTGCTGCAAATGGAGCATTCTTTGACGAAAGCAAAGTTTGAAGGAGAAAATTATTATTTCAAATAAAAATCATTATTTCTAACCTTGTCAATGTCTATATTTTCTAGTCATTTTGCAACTCATTTGATAAATATAAGTGTGAGTTTTCATGGAAAACACAAAATTGTCTGTGTGACCCCAAACTTTTGAACGGTAGTGTATGTCCCCAGTGTTCTTCATAACCTGTAAGACTTCAATAACATTTGCGTCAGGGCTTCGTTCATGGGTACCGTCTGAACATTCTGTCAAGGGAATCCATGAACAGAACCCTGACTGAAACAAACGGAAACCATAGGTTGATTTCAATGGTGACGGATCTGGTGCAAATGGTTTCCGTTTGTCACCGTTGGCTAAGGGCTCCGTCATTTTGACGGACTCAATACCGTAGTCAACTGCGCTATTCATTCTGTCAATATGACGGAACCCTTAAACAATGATGACAAACGGAAACCATTTGCACCAGATCTGTCACCATTTAAATCAATGGTGATGCAAATGGTATCCTATGGTTTTCATTTGTTTCAGTCAGGGTTCCGTTCATGGGTTCCCCTGACGGAAAGCTCCAACGGAACCCATGAACGGAGCCCTGACGCAAATGTGAACAAATTTAGGTCTGTCAATGCGCATACAAAGCAAACATTTTTTTTTTTGTCAAACCTTCCCAGAATAATGTATTGCAGAAGTGCTCAAGGGTCTATGAATAATTTCCTTAAAATATTGCAAAATATTTTTATAAGAGTTTAAGCAATTTAGTAAAATAGAGAGCAATTAGATTCATGGTTTATTGGACATCTTTGACCCATTGCTATATCAATTATCTAAAGGGCTGAATAACAGAATAACAAATATAATAAAAATATTTTATTTTACTTGAGGTGCAATCAGTATTAAGATACATAATCAATATGTTGTTGTAGGTCACATTTTAGGAGCCATTCACATTGAATTTTAGATATTCCAAACGAGCTTCTAAACTTTCCTGAAAGAGTCTGAGTCTACTTTTAGGCGGGATTCACACGACCGGGTCGTTCCCGAGCCCGAGTGTCGGCCGGTAAAATCGGCCATTTTGCCCGGCCGGTTTGCATTCAGTTTTGCATCCGTGCCGGGCCGGGCAGATCCGGACAGTGACATCAGCGGCAACTCCTGAAGGGGAATCCCCATGTGTTCGGGGATTCCGCTTCAGGAGTTTCCCCTGATGTCACTGCCCAGATATGGACAGAGACATCAAGCGCTCTGTCCAGGAGTGGAATCCCCGAAAACACGGGGATTCCGCTCCTTCAAGGAGCTAAAGTGCGGCTAGCACATAGCAGAGCGGGGAGATACCTCCCTGCTCTGCTATAGTGGCGTCGCTGCAGTAGTAGCTGCCGCAGCTGCAGCTGCTAGCGGCGCCATCGAAGGTGTCGCCGGGCCAGGGTGCTTTTCAAGCAGGGAAAGGGAGCCAGCGCAGCGCTCCCTTCCACCTGCTGTACACCCCGGCCCTGCCACACCGTGTACAGCGATGCCATTCGTCAGAATGGCATCAACTCCTCCTCCTCACATGCACTCTGCTTTGTGAGGAGGAGGAGGAGATAGAGCGCAGGCTCCGGAAAACCGGGATGTGTCCCGAGTGATGGCCGTGTATTACCCGGCCCCATAGACTTCTATGGGAGCCGGGCGGCCGGGTACCCGGGCGAAGATAGAGCATGTCCTATTTTTTGACGGCCGGTTTTTCCGGCCGTCAAAAAATCGGTCGTGTGAATAGCCCCATTAGGGGTCTATTATTCCTAATGCAGCCGGGTGCCGGCCGATTTATGAACGGCCGGCACCCGGCCGGGAAACTCTGCCGTGTGAATGAGGCCTTAGGTGCGGCACAATTTTTTACTTTCACATATGCTAATTAATTTGTGTTGTGCTTTGTAAATAACTTTACCGGTATTTGCTCATTATTATTACTCCTTATTATTTACAAGGTAATTATGATAGACTATATTTGTTTTTAATATAATAAAATCTAGCAGACATATTGCAATGTAACTTAAAATAAAAATACTACATGATCTTGAAATAACGTTGATATATTAGAATAATGGATATATGAAATAATCTTGATATATTATTATTAAGAAAAAATATTGTTTAACCCCTTCATGCCGACAATGTGTAGATTCACATTCTAGCTGCATATGCCCCATTCAACCAGTACGTGAATCTACAGTCCTCTGCTTCTGCCGTCATAGCGCCGAGGAAAGCACTCTGACGCAGGCGGTGTTAGTGTCCCTGGCTCCCCAGCAACCTGCTCTCTGACAGCCAAACAAACTGGTTCAGCTACTGAGCATGTGATCACCATGATTAACCCTTTCCCGCGGTGGCCACTTGTGACCTTCCTGACAGAGACCTATTTTTCAAATCTGACGTGTCAATTTATGTGGTAAGTACTTTGGAATGCTTTTACCTATCCAATTCTGAGATTTTTTTCTCGTGACATATTGGACTTTATGTTAGTGAAAAAATGGAGTCGATAAATTCAATATTTATTTGTGAGAAACATCAAAATTGAGAGAAAATTTGCAAAAATGAGCATTTTTCTACATTTAAATGTATCTGCTTGAAAGACCGATAGTTATACCACACAAAAAAGTTACTATTTAACAGTTCTCACATGTCTACTTTATGCTTGCATTGTTTTTTGAACGTCCTTTTATTTTTCTAGGACGTTACAAGGCTTAGAACTTTAGCAGCAATTTCTCACATTTTCAAGAAAATTTCAAAAGACTATTTATTCATGGACCAGTTCAGATCTGAAGTGGTTTTGAGGGCCCTATGTATTAGAAATCCCCCATAAATCACCTCATTTTAAAAAATGCACCCTCAAAGTATTCAAAACAGCATTTAGAAAGTTTTTTTAATACTTTAGGTGTTTCACAAGAATTAAAGCAAAGTAGAGGTGAAATGTACAAATTTCATTTTTTCTTGCAGAAATTAATTTTTTATTCATTTTTTCTGTAACACTGAAGGTTTTACAAGAGAAATACAACTCAATATTTATTACCCAGATACTGCAGATTTTAGAAATATCCCACATGTGGCCCTAGTGTAGTAATGTACTGAAGCACAGGCCTCAGAAGCAAAGGAGCATCCTAGAAGATTTTGGGGCCTTCTTTTTATTAGATTATATTTTAGGCACCATGTCATGTTTGAATAAGTCTTGTGGTGCAAAAAAAAAGGAAACACCCCAAAAAATACATCATTTTGGAAACTACACCCCACAAGGAATTCATCTAGGGGTGTAGTGAGCATTTTGAACCCACAGGAGTTTCATAGATTTTATTAGAGTTTGAATGTGAAAATAAAATGTTTTACATTTTTCCAATAAGAATGTAGCTTTAGCTCAAAATTTTTCATTTTCTCAACAAATAAAGGAAAAAAAGAACCCCAACATTTGTAAAGCAACTTGTCCAGAGTACGGAAATACCTCATATGTTGTCATAAACTGCTGTTCGGGCACACGGCAGAGTTTAGAAGGGATGACGCGCTATTTGGTTTTTGGAGCGCAGAGTTTACTGGATTGGTTTCTTGACACCATGTCGCGTTTGCAAAGCCACTGTGGGACCAAGACAGTGGAAACTCCCCGAAAGTGACACCATTTGGAAACTACACACGTTGAGGAATTTATCTAGGGGTGTAGTGAGCATTTTGACCCCAGAGGTGTTTCATAGATTTTATTAGAATTGGGCAGTGAACATAAAAATATATTTTTTTTTCCATTAAGGCATAGATTTAGTTACATTTTTTTAATTTTCTCAACAAATAAAAGGAGAAAAAACATTTGTAAAGCAATTTCTCCCGAGTACGGAAATTTTGGAGTGTAGATTTTGCTGGAATGGTTTCTGGGTGCTCTGTTTAGGAAACTAAACCCCTTGAGGAATTAATCTAAGGGTGTATTGATCATTTTGACCCCACAGGTGTTTTATAGTTTTTATTAGAATTGGGCAGTGAAAATATAAAAAAATATTTTTTTCAATAAAATGTAGCTTTAACTCAAAATTTTTCATTTTCCTAGCAAATAAAGGATAAAAAAAAACATTTGTAAAGCAACTTCTCCAGAGTATGGAAATACCTCATATGTTGTCATAAACTACTGTTTGGGCACACGGCAGAGCTTAGGAGGGAAGGCACGCTATTTGGCTTTTGGAGATATTGCTGGATTAGTTTCTTGGCACCATGTTGTGTTTGCAAAGCCCCTGTGGGACCAAAACAGTGGAAACTCCCCAAAAGTGACACCATTTGGAAACCACACACCTTGAGGAATTTATCTAGGGGTGTAGTGAGCATTTTGACCCCACAGGTGTTTCATAGATTTTATTAGAATTGGGCAGTGAACATAAAAATATTTTTTTTTCCATTAATGCGTAGATTAAGCTAAAAAAAATTAATTTTCTCAACAAATAAAAGGAGAAAAAACATTTGTAAAGCAATTTCTCCTGAGTACGGCAATTTTGGAGTGTGGATTTTGCTGGAATGGTTTCTGGGTGCTATGTCGCATTTGCAAAGCCCCTGTGGGACCAAAACAGTGTAAACCCCCAGAGGTGACCACATTTTGGAAACTACACCCCTCATGGTATTCACCTAGGGGTGTAGTGAGCATGTTAACCATGCAGGTGTTTTCCAGAAATTAGTGTGCACTCGATGTTGAGTGAAAATGGGAAATTTTTCCATAGATATGCCAATACGTGGTGCCTGACTTGTGCCACCATAACAAGACAGCTCTGTAATTGATATGCTGTGTTTTCCGGTTTTAGAAACACCCTACATGTGGCCCTAATCATTTGGCTGGAAGATCGACAGGGCTGAGGAGTGAAAGAGTACCATGCGAAATTGAGGCCTAATTTGGCGACTTACAAAGTATTGGTTCACAATTGCAGGGCTCTGATGTGAAATAATAAATTAAACCCCTGAGAAGTGACCCCATTTTGGAAACTACACCCCTCAAGGCATTTATTAAGGGGTGTAGTGAGCATTTTCACCCCACAAGTCTTTAACATAAATAAATACGCTGTGGATGGTGCAAAGTAAAAATAGCAATTTTTCCCTAGATATGCCATTTCAGAGGCAACTATGTCGTCCCCAGCTTATGCCACTGGAGTCACACACCCCAAAAATTATTAAAACGGTTCTCCCTGGTTTAGTGATGTCATATATGTGGAAGTAAACTGCTGTTTGGGCACGCTGCAGGGTTCAGAAGCGAGGGAGCACCATTTGGTTTGGAGTTTTACTGGTATTTTAGTTTATAATGTGGGGGCATATGTAAGCTGGGCAGAGTACATCAGGGGCATAGTCAGGTGGTATAATAATGGGGTAAAAAAAATCCATAGATGTGTGTTACGCTGTGAAGTAATCCTTTATGCACAGACCAGTGTCGCACTGATAAATTATGTCCTTTCTTAATCTTTTTGGTACACAATCTGCACCTTTGCAGTTTGGGGAATTTTGCTGGGAACGTGTTGTCCTGGTATAATACGGGCACCCTTGCTTCCAGCAGATATGTTTGGGCCCTCCCCTTCCTGGTTCCCTAATTTTAGTTTCTTGATAAATTGCCTAGTGAAACAGAAGAAATATTCCCCTCGGGCCTGCACAATTGCATATCTTTCTTTCATGACTTTTTGGAGCCTTAACATAGTGGCATGACGGCTGTTTTTTTGCAGGACGAGCTGTAGTTATTATTGGTATCCTTTTTGGGTACAAATCGACTTTTTGATCACTTTTTGATCACTTTTATCCTTTTTTTTTTGGGAGGCAAGGTGGCCAAAAAGGTTTTTTTTATACAGCGTTCACCAGGCGTGATAAATTAAATGTAAACTTTATTTTTCCGGTCAGTACGATTCCGGCGATACCAAATTTGTAGCACTTTTTTATGTACTACAACTTTTTGCACAATAAAATTACTTTTGTAAAAAATAATGTATTTTTTCTGTCGCCATTTTGTGAGAACCATAACTTTTTAATTTTTCTGTCGATGGAGCTGTATGAGGGCTTGTTTTTTGTGAGACGAGCTATAGTTTTTATAGGTACCATTTTTGGATACATGCTGTTTTTTATGGCCTTCACTGCGCAGGATAAATAACAATATTTTTATAGTTCAGGTTGTTATGGTGATGCCAAATATGTATGGTTTATTTATTTTTTTCAATGATAAATGACTTGATAATGGAAAGGGGGTGATTGTGTTTTATTTTATTACTTGAAACTATTATTTTAATTTTTTACAACTTTTGTTTAGTCCCACTTGGGGACTTGAAGGTCCAACTGTTTGATTACTGTTCTATTACATTGCACTACCTATGTAGTGCAATGTATTAGAACTGTAAATTGTCCTCTGACAGCAAGCCGATCAGGCTCCGCCTGTAGGTGGGGCCTAATTGGCATCCGTAAATGCAGAGCAGGAGGACATTGCTAGGCCTCCTGTTGCCATAGTAGCGGTCGGCAGCCCTGCCATCGCATGGCAGGGCTGCCGATTTGCTACAAACCACTATGATGCAGTGATTGTTTTCAATCGCTGCATCTAAGGGGTTAATGGCAGGAATCGGAGCTAGCTCCGGTTCCTGCCGTTACAGCGGGGTGTCCACTGTAACATATAGCGGACACCCACTGCTGAAGACGCCAGCTCAGCTTATGAGCCGGAAACTGAGCCGGCGCCATCTTGCCGTTAGTACCGGAAGCCTTTTAGGCCCTGACTCCAAGCGGGACATAGGAGGCTTCCGTTGCTGGCAGACCAGGAGGCCAGTATTAGGCCTCCGGTTGCCATTGCAGCCACTGGCAACCCAGTGATCAAGTTGTTGGCTAAAAACCCCTCAGATGTTGCGAGCTCTATTGAACGCAGCATCTGAGGGGTTAATCGGCCGGATCGGAGGCTCGCTCCGGTCCTGGCCATTACATCAGGGTGCCAACTGTAACATGCAGTTGGCAACCGGTGGTGAGGGTGCGGACTCCGCTCCTGAGCCCGCACTATCACTGCGACGTAATGGTACTGCACTTTGCGGGAAGCCCTGCCCGACAGCTTCATATATATATGGCGGATGGCGGGAACGGGTTAACCATTCATGGTAATCTCTGAAATGTTTGTTTGTAAACAAACTTTTCCCGCTTGTCCTTTACTCTCAACCTCCTTCACTCTGACAGTGTTTCAGAAAGAAGGAGACTGATCGAGAGAAGACAAAAGAAGAGCGAAGAAAAACATACAAATTACATACAATTGTTACATAGTTAGTACGGTTGAAAAAAGACACATGTCCATCAAGTTCAACCAAGGGATGGGAAAATGGAAGGGAAAAATTTCTACACATAGGAGGTAATAATTTTTTGTTCTAAGCCTTTTTTAAAGCCATCGACTGTAGCTACTGTGACCTGCTCATGCAGTAGACAAAGAATGGACAGAGGCAGCACTTCCAGAAAGAGCAAGAGCTACTTATTCACCCATGCGACGTTTCAGTCCAACTGGACTTTTTTCAAGCATAAAAACACACATCAAGTCATAAGTATATAAAGGCTTGCAGTAGACTCACAGTTAGATAGATTCACAGTTCACATATTTTTGTATGTGCCATTAATATATTTATATCAGTTAATCATGTCCCCCCTTAGTCGTCTTTTTTCAAGGCTAAATAGGTTTAATTCTTTTAATCTTTCCCCATAAGATAGATTCTACATGCCCCTTATTAGCTTCGTTGCTCTTCTTTTTATTTTGTTCAACTCCAGGGCATCCTTACTGTGAACTGGAGCCCAGAACGGAACTGCATATTCTATATGAGGCCACACTAATGCTTTGTAAAGTGGTAATTTTATATCTCTGTCCCGCGAGTCCATGCCTCTTTTGATACACGACAATATCTTTCTGGCCTTTTGTAACGTCCGTGGTCGCTAACCACGAACTCCTTCCATCCAGTCGACGCCCTTCTCTCCAGAGATGTCTGCACATACGGCCGTCCTGTTCCAAAGTGACCACCAGGGTGCGCTCGCGAGCTCAGTCCAGACTTAAGAAGCCAAAGCGCACGCAGGTGGGAGATAGAGCTGATTGCTCCCAGAGAACCCTGGGCTATAAGCAGATCCCAGCCCCATCCTCCCATGCCTGAGTGTTGTTTGTAATATCCTAGTTTGTCTATGCAAATAGTTTCCTAGTGTCTTCGAGGTCCCAGTGTTTCCCGTACCTGTATCCTGTATCCCCTACTATCCTGGTCAAGTGCTGTGCTGAGCTGTAGTCGTGCTGTGCTGCATACCACGCCTGTCCTGCTACTCCACGCCTGACGTCTGCCTGTTGCCTGCCGAGCCTGTTGCCTGTCACAGACGAGCCTGCCTTGCTACTGTCCGAGCTGCCACAGGTACCTTATACGAACTATAGATTGTTTCCTGCGCCCTGTTGGCCAACTACCATACCGCCAAGGCGGTACAGTCCAGAACTAAACGTGACAGTGCTCAGGCCATGGATCCCACTGGTCGATCCAAGACCAAGATGACATCACAAGAGATGCGGGCGGATATGCTGGACCTCCGGTCTCGACAGGACCAACTCCTCCAGACCTTGAACATTCTTGCATGTCGGCAGGAGGCACAAGATGCCGTTCCTCCTACTACACTTCCTGGCAGTGTTGATCCTCAGACTACACCTCCTGGCAGTGTTGATCCCCGTTTTTCTTTGCCACTTACTGACCACTATGATAGAGATGCAGGTACCTGTCGTGGATTTTTGAACCAGTGCCGGATACACTTCAGCCTGTATGCTAGGGCATTTTCGTCTGATGGAGCAAGGGTCGCTTTCATCATCTCTCTCCTCACTGGCAATGCTCTTGCATGTGTGAATCCTATCTGGGAGAGACAAGGACCAGAGACACGTGACTTCTAGGGCTTCCTCCGGACTTTTCGCTTGGTGTTTGAGGAGCCTGGACGAGTCTCACCTGCAGCGGCTTCCTTGCTAAACATATGCCAAGGAGACACCTAAGTGGGCGAGTACGCCATCCACTTCCGCACCCTGGCGGGAGAACTGTTGTGGAACAATGAGGTCCTGGTGGCTACATTCTGGCAGGGACTGTCGCCTAAGATTAAGGACGAACTTGCCGCTCGAGATCTACCGTCTACCCTGGATGACCTCATCCTTCTGTCCGCCCGGATTGATATGAGGATCCGAGAACGGCTCCAAGAAGGTTGTCGGGAGGGAGGTCTTCCTAGTCCGGTCCCAACCTTGCAGCAACCTCTCCTGTCCTCAGGTGCTGATCCTCCTAAGGAGTCTGTGAGAATGGACCAGTTTAAGCTATCTTCCCAGGAGAAACAACGCAGGCGCAATTCGGGACTCTGTCTATAGTGTGGCCTCGGAGGCCATCTTGTGCGTCTGTGTCCCCAAAAGTCCCAAAGCCTAGGGTTACTAGGAGAGAAAACCTTGGGTAAAAAAGGACTTCCGTCTAAATTGTCCATATCCATGAGAATAGTGTCCGGCGAGAAAACACATCGGGTCTCTGCATATCTGGACTCCGGATCCGCTGCTAATTTCATTTGTAGAGACCTTGTGGATCTTCTTCAATTACCCACTACCCCTCTGGAGAGGACGTTGATGGTTGCATCGGTAAATGGACTACCTCTGCCAGACCCAGTTATAGCTGTGACCAAGCCACTGAGGCTCCAAGTGGGAGCTCTCCACTCCGAGCTGTTGTCGTTCTTTGTCTTGTCCAAGGGCGTTAACCCCGTGCTGCTGGGCCTTCCTTGGCTCCGATTACATGCCTCAGTCCTGGACTGGAACTCTGGAGAGTTTCTCCAGTGGGGCCCCGAGTGTCACAACCGTTGCCTGGGACAGATTTGTTCGGCTCAGCCTACTCTGCCTCAGTTATTGTCAGGATTGCCTGGTCATTATGCTGCATTTTCGGACGTCTTCAGCAAGAGGGAGACAGAGACGCTACCCCCTGCCTGGGCATATGACTGCTGATTTATGGTGCATCCCTTCCTCGTGGTAGGGTATATCCTCTCTGTGCCAGAGACTCTGTCTATGTCCACCTATGTTAAATGCTGATGTACAGAAAAAACAGAGTCTCCAAGGCGCTGCTGCACTAGGAACGCAATAGGCATAAACGATATGTAATATTCAAGCGATTTATTGAAAACAAGGCTACGCGTTTCAATGCCGCACCGGCATCTTCATCAGGCCATAAAAGAAGCATATCAACTGCACAGTTTAAATACACACTGAAAAAACCCGCCAATGTGACCGGGGTCAAAGTGCTCAGATGACGTCACAAATGAAAGGAATGCAACCATTCACACGAGGCAGTAGATCGTATAATCAGCGGTCAGGACCTTGGACAGCAGCATTGCAAACCATACGCAACTGAATCAAAGGAAACACATAGCAAAAAGAACAGCAATGGTACATAGTGCAGAAAATTGCAAATGGATATTAAATATTGAATATTATTAAAATACTCTATTAGGTCGGAGCAATATAAATAAGAAAAATAAATAAAAGAAACGATCCAAATATACAAGAAAAAATATATATATATATATACGGCAGTAAAATTACTTGAAAATAGAAGCATCCAAAGGGATGTTAAAAAGACTGTATCTAAATCGAGGTAGAAGAAACAGAATGATATTAGCAGATTAATTTTAGAAACATCTAAACGTATGCTGAAAGTAATAGCATCCAAAAGTGACATCAATATGGATGCTAAAATGACAGCGCACGAATGAACAGAAAGACGGGCATCAATTGAATATGTACTCAAAAAAGGATAACAAAATTTAATACAATAAGATACCATTATGAAAAAATAATAAACAATTATGGAATATAATTATATAGGTGCAATACAATAGGTAATTAAATGAATTGTTAGTATAAAAACAAGATAGAAGGGAAGCAGATGCGTGACAACCAGTCAAATAGCTAGGTATTAAAAATGAGGAATACGGAGAAAAAATTAGGAAATCGGGAAGATGACGTAGCGGTAAGGGAGAAACAGTAATAATATCTATGTAATTGCCAAAAAAGCCGCTAAATCGGATTAACCTGAATTACGAACTGAACGAATTGAAAGGAGTACATGAAGCTAGGTACTACAAACAAATGGCAAATGAGAGGAAAAAAGGACTCAATCAAACGAGCACAGAAATTACTATTGAATGGATAAACATTATTGTGAAAATATAGAATATCAAGAAGATGTCGTAGCGATAAGGGAGTAACAGTTATAATATCTATGTGATTGGCAAAAAAACGCTAAATCGGAATGACCTGAATTATTAATTAAACGAATTGAAAGGAGTGCATGGAACTAGGAGCTAAAAAACAATGGCAATTGAGAGGAAAAAAGGACTCAATCAAACAAGCACAGAAATTACTGTTGGATGGATAAACATTATTGTGATATCAATAATCAGTATTACTCTAGGGAAGATTCAGAGAGATCATTCAAACCATATGGTTGGAGATTCAAAGAGAAGAACTTTCCAACCAATCTCATAAAAGGAGCCCGGCATAAAGCTGCCCTACTAACCCAAGCATCGTGCATTGAGGAAAAGGTGGACAAGAAGACAGTCCAAAATTTTAGCAACAATTTTATTACCACATTCAATAGTGGTAATAAGAAAATCAGGGAAATCCTAGAGAGACATTGGCATATTCTGACCAGTGATCCCTATCTTAAGACGGAATTGCCTAGTAAACCTATTGTTACTTTTAGACGTTCAAAATCTTTAAAAAATATCTTGGCCCCCAGTAGACTGAGCAATCCTTCAGCGACCTGCTCAACTTTGCTCCCTAAACTATTAGGCTCTTTCAAATGTGGCCACCATCGCTGTATGTGCTGTGCTATTATCACCCATAGAGCCACAAAGTATACATCCACAGTGACTGATGAATCTTTCAAGATCAATAGTTTCCTGAATTGTGGGAGTTCATTTATCATCTATATGCTTGAATGCCCCTGTCATCTTCAATACATTGGCCGCACGACACAATGCCTACGAACCAGAGTTAATAGCCATAACTTCAGGATTTATGAAACATAGTGTCTCCCGTCACTTTGCCTCTACTCATAATAATCTTTTTAATGAAATAACAGTCACACCCATCGAACAAATTTCACTAAATACTGCCAATAGATTTAGTAAACTCAAGCAACGTGAAAATTATTGGATTTTCAAACTGAGGACTCTCCAACCATATGGTTTGAATGATCTCTCTGAATCTTCCCTAGAGTAATACTGATTATTGATATCACAATAATGTTTATCCATCCAACAGTAATTTCTGTGCTTGTTTGATTGAGTCCCTTTTTCCTCTCAATTGCCATTGTTTTTTAGCTCCTAGTTCCATGCACTCCTTTCAATTCGTTTAATTAATAATTCAGGTCATTCCGATTTAGCGGTTTTTTGCCAATCACATAGATATTATAACTGTTACTCCCTTATCGCTACGACATCTTCTTGATATTCTATATTTTCACAATAATGTTTATCCATTCAATAGTAATTTCTGTGCTCGTTTGATTGAGTCCTTTTTTCCTCTCATTTGCCATTTGTTTGTAGTACCTAGCTTCATGTACTCCTTTCAATTCGTTCAGTTCGTAATTCAGGTTAATCCGATTTAGCGGCTTTTTTGGCAATTACATAGACATTATTACTGTTTCTCCCTTACCGCTACGTCATCTTCCCGATTTCCTAATTTTTTCTCCGTATTCCTCATTTTTAATACCTAGCTATTTGACTGGTTGTCACGCATCTGCTTCCAATCTATCTTGTTTTTATACTAACAATTCATTTAATTACCTATTGTATTGCACCTATATAATTATATTCCATAATTGTTTATTATTTTTTCATAATGATATCTTATTGTATTAAATTTTGTTATCCTTTTTTGAGTACATATTCAATTGATGCCTGTCTTTCTGTTCATTCGTGCGCTGTCATTTTAGCATCCATATTGATGTCACTTTTGGATGCTATTACTTTCAGCATACGTTTAGATGTTTCTAAAATTAATCTGCTAATATCATTCTGTTTCTTCTACCTCGATTTAGATAGTCTTTTTAACATCCCTTTGGATGCTTCTATTTTCAAGTAATTTTACTGCCGTATATATATATATATATTTTCTTGTATATTTGGATCGTTTCTTTTATTTATTTTTCTTATTTATATTGCTCCAACCTAATAGAGTATTTTAATAATATTCAATATTTAATATCCATTTGCAATTTTCTGCACTATGTACCATTGCTGTTCTTTTTGCTATGTGTTTCCTTTGATTCAGTTGCGTATGGTTTGCAATGCTGCTGTCCAAGGTCCTGACCGCTGATTATACGATCTACTGCCTCGTGTGAATGGTTGCATTCCTTTCATTTGTGACGTCATCTGAGCACTTTGACCCCGGTCACATTGGCGAGTTTTTTCAGTGTTCAGTGTGAATTTAAACTGTGCAGTTGATATGCTTCTTTTATGGCCTGATGAAGATGCCGGTGCGGCATTGAAACGCGTAGCCTTGTTTTCAATAAATCGCTTGAATATTACATATCATTTATGCCTATTGCCTTCCTAGTGCAGCAGCGCCTTGGAGACTCTGTTTTTTCTGTACATCAGCATATCTTCTGCGGTTTTCCTTGGAACACTGGCACTGAGTCCTGGCAGCAGCAGCTACTATTCTCTCAACTGTCCGTTATCCTCTTATCCTAGGTGAGCACCTATTTGGATTTTTGGATATTGTACTTTTATTGCCCGGGTAATCTACACTATGTGGCGCTGTGTTTTCTTTCTCCTATCCACCTATGTTAAAGAGAACTTGGAGAGGGGCTTCATACGGAAGTCTTCCTCCCCGGCAGGAGCCGGGTTCTTCTTCGTCAAGAAAAAGGATGGTTCCCTGCGTCCTTGTATCGACTACCGGGGTCTCAATCAGATCACGGTGAAAAATAAGTGTCTTTTGCCATTAATCTCAGAATTGTTTGATCGTATACGTGGTGCCAAGATTTTTTCCAAACTAGACCTCCGTGGGGCTTACAACCTAATCCGGATTCGCCGGGGTGACGAATGGAAGACTGCATTTAACACCCGTGATGGACACTATGAATATCTAGTAATGCCCTTCGGCCTGTGTAACGTTCCCGCGGTCTTCCAGGAGTTTGTTAATGACATCTTCCGTGACCTCCTCTATGTTTGTGTAGTAGTCTATCTTTATGACATCTTGATTTTTTTTTCAGATCCTATGACTCATCAGAGACATGTCCGTCAAGTTTTTCTGCGGTTAAGGGAGAATCGTCTGTACGCTAAGTTGGAGTAGTGCATGTTTGAGAGAGATGCTCTACTCTTCCTGGGCTACATCGTCTTGAATCGAGGCCTCGAGATAGATCCTGAAAAGGTAAAATCTGTCCTGGAATGGCTTGAGGACCATACAGCGCTTTCTGGTATTCGCCAATTTTAAACCAAACTACTCGATTGGGGATCGGGAGTTACTGCCCATCAAATTGGCTCTGGAGGAGTGAAGACAACTACTAGAGGGCGCAGCTCATCCCATCCTAATTTTTACAGACCACGAGAATCTCACCTATGTCCAGACGGCTCAACAGCTGAATCCTCGTCAGGCCAGGTGGTTGCTGTTCTTTGCCAGGTTCCAGTTTGAGCTCCATTATCGCCCGGCTGACAAAAATGTGAGGGCCTATGCTTTGTCCATGACTTTCGAGACAGAAGACACCATGGAAATTCCACAGAACATTATTGATCCGTCTTGCATTGTCTCTGTCAACCACTGCAAGTTGGGGACATTCCTCCAGGGAGGACTGTTGTGCGCCTGGCTGACAGAGGGAGAATCTGACACTGGGGACACCCCTCTAGACTGGCAGGTCACGTGGGGACCCGTAAGACCCGAGATTTGATTGCCCGTCATTTCTGGTGGCCCACGCTGCCCAAGGACATTATGGACTTTGTTTCTTCCTGCTCAGTGTTTGCAGCTAACAAGGTCGCTCACTCCAGACCTGCTGGCCTGCTCCAGCCATTGCCTGTGCCCGATGCTCCCTGGCAGCATATAGCTATAGACGTTATCACTGACCTGCCTCACTCTGCTGGATGCAGTACTGTCTGGGTGGTGGTGGATCGATTTTCGAAGATGGCCCCCTTCGTTCCTCTGACCGGTCTTCCTTCTGCTCCCCAACTGGCCAAACTTTTCATCCAATACATCTTACGCCTGCACGGCTTTGCTGCAGCATTCAACTCGAAGTTCTGGAGAGCCCTCTGTGGACTCCTAGGTGTAAAGTTGGACTTTTCCTCTCAGATCTTGAAGAACTATCTACGCCACTTCATCTCCAAGCAGCATGATGACTGGGTGCAGTTGCTCTCGTGGGCTGAATTCTCATATAATAACCACACCAGCGAGTCCACAAGGAAGACACTGTTCTTTATTGTCTATGGCCAACACCCACAAATTCTTCTCCAGGTGCCTGATACGTCCGAGGTACAAGCAGCTGACACTGCTTTTAGGGACTGACAGCAGACTTGATCCTCCATCCTGCTGGCGGTCGACCGCATGAAATGGAAGGCGGACACAAGGAGAAGAACACCTCCTCGGTTTCTTCCTGGCACGAATGTCTGGCTGTCCTCCAGCAATATTCGACCGAGGGTGCCATCATACAAATTTGCTCCCAGGTTCCTCGGACCCTTCGTGATCCTACAGCAGATAAACCCTGTTGCCTACAATCTTCAGCTGTCTCCTACCCTCAAGATGCCCAACTACTTCCATGTCTCTCCCCTGAAACCGGTGGTTCTGAACCGCTTTACCAATACTCCTAGCCCTGCGGTTGCCTCCAGCGGTCCTTCAGACACCTTCGAGGTTAAGGAGATCCTGGACATTAAAAAAGTAAGAGGTAGAACCTTTTATTTAGTAGATTGGAAGGGGTTTGGTCCAGAAGAGAGGTCCTGGGAGCCAGAAGAGAATCTCAACGCTCCTACCCTCATTAAGAGGTTTCTCTCTCGTTCTGATCGCAAGAGGAGGGGGCGTAAGAGGGGGGGATGCTGTAACTTCCATGGTCGCTGACCACAAACTCCTTCCATCCAGTCGACGTCCTTCTCTCCAGAGATGTCTGTGTTAGGGATCTGCCAGGTACTACGTCTAGGTATACTCCTGGGATTAATCAATCCACACCTGAGGCCAGACCTGTTCGACTGACACCATCTCCCACCAACCAGGGTGGCAGGCTCAGGAGTGGGAGAGCCTATCGCGGCCTTGTCAGTCGGAGTTAGCTCCGCCCCCTGTCCTTTATCACCTGCCGTGTTCTCTTCCTCAGTGCTTGTAATTCTTCTGGATTCCTGGCCTCACTGCTGCTTGCTCCAGCCTGCTCCTGCCGTGCTTCTGCCTTGCTGCAGTTCCGCTCAACCTGCTTTGCTTTGCCCCTGGCTTGCTTCCTTCTCCGTGCTCACTTTGGTATACTCCACTTCATCCTGGTCCTATCTACTCATTCACCGCTCCGTTTCCTCGCGGCGTTCCGTGGCTACTGCCCCTTCCCTTGCGTGTTCCCTGTTTGTTCTCCCGTGCACTTAGACAGCGTAGGGACCGCCGCCCAGTTGTACCCCGTCGCCTAGGGCGGGTCGTTGCAAGTAGGCAGGGACAGGGCGGTGGGTAGATTAGGGCTCACTTTCCCTTCACCTCCTTCCTGCCATTACAGTCTGCACATACGGCCGTCCTGTTCCACCGTGACCACCAGGGTGCTCTTGCGAGCTCAGTCCAGACACAAGAAGAGAGAGCGCACGCATGTGGGAGATTTAGCTGATTGCTCCCTGGGCTATAAGAAGGTCTCAGCCCCTTCCTCCCACGCCTGAGCGTTGTTGTCATATCCTAAGTTTGTCTTGCAAATGGTCCCCTAGTGTTTCCTGCTCCCAGTGTTCCCTGTTCCTGTATCCTGTATCCTGATCTAGTGCCGTGTTAAGCTGTTGCCATGCTGGGTTGTATACCACGCCTGTCCTGCTACTCCACGCCTGACGTCTACCTGCTGCCTAGTCCCAACCAAGTCTGCCTTGCTACTGTCCGAGCTGCCACAGGTATCCTCTATGAACTATAGACTCTAACCTGCACCCTGTTGGCCAGCTGCCATACCGCCAAGGCGGTACGGCCTTGTGGGTCCACGAAACCCTACGTGACAACGGGTAGCAGGAACGCTAACACTGGGAACTGGAAAACACTAAGGGACCATTTGCAAAGACTAACATGGGGAAACACAACAACGCTCAGGCAATGAAGAAAGGAGCAGGGCCCTTCTAATAGTCCAGGGTGATCATGGGAGCAATCAGTCAATCTAAAAAATGTGTGTGCTCTGGCCCATTAAGGCTGGGAATGAGCTCGAGCGTGCACCCCAGTGTTCACTGCAGGACAGGACGGCCGCATGTGCTGGCATCTCTTAGGAGGAAGACGTCTGCATGATGATAGGCGTCTGCGGTCTGCGTCCACGGGTGTTACAGCTCCAGTAGGAGTAATGTGTATGTGTCCCAATACTTTTGACAATATAGAGTTTATGCATGTATGTGTGCCTGTGTGTATATACAGTGTATACACAATTATTCGGCAAGTGAGTATTTTGACCATATTATGATTTTTATGCATATTTTCCAACTCCAAGCTGTATAAACTTGACTGCTTATTGGATTGAAACATATCAGGTGATGTGTATTTGTGTAATGAGGGAGGGTGTGGCCTAAGAAGATGAAGACCCAATATCAAGATGAAGAGCCTATATATGTGCAGAATTATTACACAGCTTGTTTTCCTCTGGCAAAATCGACCAAAAAAGAGATATAACTGACTATGAATAGTCAACAATTGTTAAAAGTCTTTCAGAGGGAATGCAGCACTCTTGAAATTGCTAAGATATCCATCAAACGTTTTGTTGCAAATAGTCAGGGTTGCAAGAAACGTGTTGAGAATAAAATGCAAATTAACTGACAGACATTTGAGAAGAATCAAACGTGAAGCGACCAGGAACACACTATCCTCCAGTGCTGTCATATTCCAGAACTGAAACTTCCCTGGAGTGCCCAGAAGTACAAAGTGTTCAGTGCTCAGAGACATGGCCAAGGTAAAGAAGTCTGAAACCCCGACCACCACTGAACAAGACACATAAGTTGAAATGTCAAGACTGGGCCAAGAAATATTTGAAGACAGATTTTTCAAAGGTTTTATGGACTTATGAAATGAGTGACTCTTGACGAACCAGATGGATGGGCCCGTGGCTGGATCAGTAACGGGCACAGAGCTCCACTTCGACTCAGATACCAGCAAGGTGGAGGTGGCGTACTGCTATGGGCTGGTATTATTAAAGTTGAGCTAGCTGAACCTTTTTGTGCTGAACATGGACTAAAAATCCACTCCCAAACCTACTGCCAGTTTTTAGAATACATAGGTAGTGCAATGTATTAGAAAAAAAATCTGACAGTTGGACCTTCAAGTCCCCTAATGGAACTTAAGAAAAGTGTAAAAAGGTTGTAAAAAATATAATAAAAGTTTCAAGTAATAAAATAAAACACAAACGCCCTTTTTCCCTTATCAAGTGCTTTATTATTGAAAAAAATAAATAAACCATAAATATTTGGTATCGCCGCAACTGTAACAGCCTAAACTATAAAAGTAGTATGTTGTTTATTCCACGAGGTGAACGGCGTAAAAAAAAACGTAAAAAACAATGCCAGTATTTTTGTTTTTTGGTCACTTTGCCCTACAAAAATGTAAAAAAAGTGATCAAAAAGTCGCATGTATCCAAAAATGGTACCTACAAAAGCTATAGCTCGTCTCACAAAAAACAAGCCCTCACACAGCTCCGTCTACGAAAAAATTAAAAAGTTATACTTCTCACAACATGTCGACAGAAAAAATACATTCTTTTTACAAAAGTAATTTTATTGTGCAAATAGTTGTAAAACATAAAAAAGTCCTATGAATTTGGTATCGCCGGAATCGGACTGACCCGCAGAATAAAGTTAACATGTAATTTATAATAAAAAAAACACCTAAAAACATTATGCCAGAATTTCTGTTTTTTGGTAACCTGGCCTCCCAAAAAATAGGATAAAAAGTGATCAAAAAGTCGCATATACCCCAAAATAGTACCAATAATAATTACAGCTCATCCCGCAAAAAAACAGCCCTCATACCACTAGGTCTATGAAAAATTAAAATTAGTTAAGGCTCCAATAAGTCAGGAAAGAAAAAATATGCGGCTATGCAGGCCCTAGGTGAACATTTCAAGATGCGATTTATCGAGGCCCTAAAATTAGGGAACCAGGAAGGAGCGGGTCCAAACATATCTGCTTGAAGCGATGGTTCCCGCATTAAACCAGTACAACACTTCCCAGCAAAATACCACAAACTGTAAAGGTGCGGAGTGTGGACCAAACGGCGGATAAGGAAGGACATAATTTATAAGTGCGACACTGGCCTGTGCATAAAGGAATGCTTCACAGCGTAAACCAAATTTATGGATTATTTTTTTTTTTTACCTAATTATTCTACCACCTGACTATGCCCCTGATATACTCTGCACAACTTACATGTAGCCCCACATTATAAACTGAAATACCAGTAAAACTACAAGCAAAACTACTACCAAGCAAAATTTACGCTTCAAAAGCCAAATGGTGATCCCTCCCTTCTGAGCCCTACAGTGTGTCCAAACAGCAGTTTACTTCAAAATATATGGCATCACCATACCCGGGAGAACCCTTTTCTTTTTTTTTTGGGGTGTGTGTCTCCGGTGGCATAAGCTGGGCACGAAATATTTGCCACTGAAATGGCATTTATGGGGAAAAATTTAAATTTTTACTTTGCACCAACCACAGCACAATCATTTATGGAGAAGACCTGTGGGGTGAAAATGCTCACTACACCCCTTAATAAATGCCTTGTGGGGTGTAGTTTCCAAAATGGGGTCACTTCTCAGGGGTTTCTTTTATTATTTCACATCAGAGCCCTGCAATTGTGAACCAATACTTTGTAAGTCGCCAAATTAGGCCTCAACTTCGCATCGTACTCTTTCAGTCCTGAGCCCTGTAGAATGTCCAGACAAAAGATTAGTGTCCCATGTAGGGTGATTCTAAAACTGGGAAACCCAGCATAATAATTAGAGAGCTGTCTTGTTATTGGCATATCTATGGAAAAAAATTGCATTTTCACTCTGCAACATCGAGTACACACTAATTTCTCCAAATCACCTTCAGAGTTAACATGCTCACTACACCCTAGGCATTTAGTTCCCAAAATGGGGTCACTTCTGTGGGGTTATGCATTGTTTTAGTCCCACATCGGCTTTGCAAATGCGACCAGAATCCAATCCAGCATAATCTGCACTCCAAAAGCCAAATGGCGCTCTTTCCCTTCTGAGCCCTGCCGTGTGCCCAAACAGCAGTTTATGACCACATATGGCGTATTGCTGTACTCGGGACAAATTGCTTTACAAATGTTAGCGTTCTTATTCTCCTTTATTTTTTGAAAAAATTTTGAGCTAAACCTACAGTGAAGGAAATAAGTATTTGATCCCTTGCTGTTTTTGTAAGTTTGCCCACTGTCAAAGACATGAACAGTCTAGAATTTTTAGGCTAGGTTAATTTTACCAGTGAGAGATAGATTATATATAAAAAAAAAAACAGAAGATCACATAGTCAAAATTATATATATTTATTTGCATTGTGCACAGAGAAATAAGTATTTGATCCCTTTGCCAAACAAGACTTAATACTTGGTGGCAAAACCCTTGTTGGCAAGCACAGCAGTCAGACATTTTTTGTAGTTGATGATGAGGTTTGCACACATGTTATATGGAATTTTGGCCAACTCCTCTTTGCAGATCACCTGTAAATCATTAAGATTTTGAGGCTGTCGCTTGGCAACTCGGATCTTCAGCTCCCTCCATAAGTTTTCGATGGGATTAAGGTCTGGAGACTGGCTAGGCCACTCCACGACCTTAATGTGCTTCTTTTTGAGCCACTCCTTTGTTGCCTTGGCTGCATGTTTCGGGTCATTGTCGTGCTGGAAGACCCAGCCACGAGCCATTTTTAATGTCCTGGTGGAGGGAAGGAGGTTGTCACTCAGGATTTGACGGTACATGACTCCATCCATTCTCCCATTGATGCGGTGAAGTAGTCCTGTGCCCTTAGCAGAGAAACACCCCCAAAACATAATGTTTCCACCTCCATGCTTGACAGTGGGGACGGTGTTCTTTGGGTCATAGGCAGCATTTCTCTTCCTCCAAACACGGCGAGTTGAGTTAATGCCAAAGAGCTCAATTTTAGTCTCATCTGACCACAGCACCTTCTCCCAATCATTCTCAGAATCATCCAGATGTTCATTTGCAAACTTCAGACGGGCCTGTACATGTGCCTTCTTGAGCAGGGGGACCTTGCGGGCACTGCAGGATTTTAATCCATTACGGCGTAATGTGATACCAATGGTTTTCTTGGTGACTGTGGTCCCAGCTGCCTTGAGATCATTAACAAGTTCCCCCCGTGTCGTTTTCGGCTGAGCTCTCACCTTCCTCAGGATCAAGGATACCCCACGAGGTGAGATTTTGCATGGAGCCCCAGATCGATGTCGATTGACAGTCATTTTGTATGTTTTCCATTTTTTTACTATTGCACCAACAGTTGTCTCCTTCTCACCCAGTGTCTTACTTATGGTTTTGTAGCCCATTACAGCCTTGTGCAGGTCTACGATCTTGTCCCTGACATCTTTAGAAAGATCTTTGGTCTTGCCCATGTTGTAGAGGTTAGAGTCAGACTGATTAATTGAGTCTGTGGACAGGAGTCTTTTATACAGGTGACCATTTAAGACAGCTGTCTTTAATGCAGGCACCAAGTTGATTTGGAGCGTGTAACTGGTCTGGAGGAGGCTGAACTCTTAATGGTTGGTAGGGGATCAAATACTTATTTCTCTGTGCACAATGCAAATAAATATATATAATTTTGACAATGTGATTTTCTGTTTTTTTTAAAATATAATCTATCTCTCACTGGTAAAATTAACCTAGCCTAAAAATTCTACACTGTTCATGGCTTTGACACTGGGCAAACTTACAAAATCAGCAAGGGATCTAATACTTATTTCCTTTACTGTACATCTTATTGGAAAAAATGTAATTTTTATTTTCACTGCCCAATTCAAATAAAATGTATAAAACACCTGTGGGGTCAAAATGCTCACTACACCCCAAGATTAATTCCTCAAGGGATGTAGTATCCCAAATGGAGTCACTTTTGGGGAGTTTACACTGTACTGGTACATTAGGGGCTTTGCAAAAGAAGCATGGTGTCAAGAAACCAATCCAGCAAAATCTGTACTCCAAAAGCCAAATGGCACTCCTTCACTTTTGATCCTTGCCGTGTGCCCAAACAGCAGTTTATGACCACATATGGGTATTTCCGTACACCAGAGAAGTTAAATTAACAAGTGTTGGGTTCTTTTTTACCTTTATTTGTTGAGAAACTAAAAAAATTTGAGCTAAAACTACGTCTTATGGAAGAAAAAGGATTGTTTTTATTTTCACTGCCCAATTCTAATAAAATCTATGAAACACCTGTGGGGTAAAAATTCTCACTACACCCCTAGATTAATTCCTCAAGGAGTGTAGTTTGCTAAATGGAGTCACTTTTTGGGTGTTTTCACTCTTTTGGTCCCTAAGGGGCTTTGCAAATGCGACATGGCCTCCGCAAACCATTCCTGCTAAATTTGAGTTCCAAGAGCCAAATGGCTCTTTTTCCCATCTAAGCCCTGCCGTGTTTCCAAACAGCAGTTTTTGACCACATGTGGGGTATTGTTTTACTCGGGAGAAATTGCTTTACAAATGTTGTGGTGCTTTTTCTCCTTTGAAAGAATGTAGATTTTAATTTTCACGGCGTAATTCCAATAATTTCTGTGAAAAACCTGTGGGGTTAAAATGCTCATTATACCCCTAGATAATATCTTCAAGGGGTGTAGTTTCCAAAATGGGGCCACTTGCAGGGGGTTTCCACTGTTTTGTCCCCTCAGGGGCTTTGAAAATCTGACATGGCCTCCGCAAACCATTCCTGCTAAATTTGAGCTCCAAAAGCCAAATGGTGCACTATCCCTTCTCAGCCCTGCCATGTGTCCAAACAGCCATTTAAGACCACATGTGGGGCATTGTTTTACTCGGGAGAAATTGTTTTACAAATGTTGTGGTGCTTTTTCTCCTTTAGGCCTTGTGGAAATGAGATAAAATTAGCAAAACCTAAATTTTCTTTGAAAAAATGTGGATTTTAATTTCTGCAATAAACCTGTAGGGTCAAAATGCTCACTATGCCCCCATATAATTTTCTTGAGGGGTGTTGTTTTACAAATGGGGTCACTTTTGGGGGATTTCCACTGTTTTGGCACCTCAAGAGCCCTTCAAACATGGTGCCTAAAATATATTCTAATAAAAAGAAGGCCCAAAATCCTCTAGGTGCACCTTTGCTTCTGAGGCCGGTGCTTCAGTCCATAAGCACACTGGGGCCACATGTTGGAAATTTCCCAAAACTTCAGAACCTGGGAAATAAATATTGAGTTGATAAAACTTTATGGATTATAAATGAATTTCTGCAACAACAAAAAAAATGAAATTTGTAAATTTCACCTCTACTTTGCTTTAATTCCTGTGAAACGTCTAAAGAGTTAAGAAACTTTCTAAATGCTGTTTTGAAAAATTTGATGGGTGAAGTTTTTAAATTGAGGTAAATTTTGGGAGTTTCTAATATATAAGGCCCCAAAAGCCGCTTCACAACTGAACTGGTCCATAAAAAAATAGACTTTTGAAATTTTCTTGAAAATGTGAGAAATTGCTGCTAAAGTTCTAAGCCTTGTAACATCCTATAAAAATAAAGAGATGTTCAAAAATGTATGATAATCTAAAGTAGACATATGGGGGATGTTAATTATCAACAATTTTGTGTGGTATAACTGCCTAACTTACAAGCAGATATATAAAAATTTAGAAAGTGCTAATTTTTGCAATTTTTCACTAAATTTTGGTGTTTTTCACAATTAAATATTAAATGTACAGAGAAAATTTTAGCAGTAGTATAAAGTCCAATGTGTCACGAGAAAACAATTGCAGAATCGCTTGGATAGGTAAAAGCATTCCGAAGTTATTACCACATAAAATTAAACATGCCAGATTTTTAAAATGAGGCTCTGTCAGGAAGGTCAAAAGTGGCGAAAGCGGGAAGGGGTTAACAGATGAAAATAAACAAGTGAGGCTTCATTCACATCTGCACCAGGGCTGTCTGAGCTTTCCATCGGAATGGAGCCCTGACAGACACAAACGGAAACCTTAGGTTTCCGTTTCCATAACCATTGATTTAGACTACGCTATTGATACTGTCAAAACGACTGAACCCTTGCACAACTGAGACAAAAACAGAAACCATTAGCACCGGATCCGTCACATTGAAATCAATGGTGATGTTTGTGTCAGTCAGAGTCCTGTTCCGACGGAAAGTTCAGGCGGAACGGGAACCTAGCACAGTTGTGAACGAAGCCTAACAGAAGAACAACATTCCAAATATTCCCATAAAAATTCAGAGCTTGAATATAGCCTGGGGTTGATAAGGTACTAACAAATCAATGAAGGCATTCCTCTCATTCATTCAAGATACTGGGAACAGAGCTCAATGATCACACCCTCTGTACCCCGTGCAATACCTTCTGATTATTTTGTCTAGTCTACATGTAGACTGGGGTCTCTACCGTAAGAAAATGCTGACTGCAATGGAATGCTTTTACCTATCCAAACGATTCTGATATTGTTTTCTCTTGACATATTGTACTTTATATAAGTGAAAAAATTTGGTCAATAAATTCAATATTTATTTGTGAATAAAAACAAAATCTAAAGAAAATGTGCAAAAATTAGCATTTTTCTAAATTTAAATGTATCTGCTTGTAAGACAGATAGTTATACCACACAAAATAGTTACTATTTCACATATTCCATGTCTATTTTATGTTTGCATCATTTTTTAACGTCCTTTTCTTTTTCTACGACGTTACAAGGCTTAGAACTTTAGCAGCATTTTCAAGAACATTTAAAAAGGCTATTTTTTCAGGGACCAGTTCAGTTCTGAAGTGGCTTTAAGGGCCTTATATATTAGAAATTTCCCGTAAATCACACCATTTTGAAAATTGCACACCTCAAAGTATTCAAAACAGCATTTAGAAAGTGTTTAACCCTTTAGGAGTTTCACATGAATTCACAAGTAATGTAGAAGTGAAATTTACGAATTTCAATTGTTTTTGCCAAAATTCATTTGTAATAGATTTTTTTTTTCTGTAACATAAGGGTTTACCCAAGAAATGTAACTTAATCTTTATTGACCAGATTATGTCGTTTTTAGAAATATCCCACATGTGGTCCTAGTGTCCTAATGGACTGAAACTCAGGCCTCAGAATCAAAGGAGCACCTAGTAAATTTTAGATTTTTTTTTTTAGAATACACTTTAGGCACCATGTCAGGTTTGAAGAGGTCTTGTGGTGCCAAAACAGTGGAAACCCCCAAAAGTGACCTCATTTTGAAAACTACACCCCTCAAGGAAATATCTAGGGTTATAGTTAGCATTTTGACCCCACAGTTGTTTTCCTGAATTCATTGTAATTAGTTTGTGAAGATGAAAATCTACTTTTTTTCTGAAAAAACATAGAAAGTTTGTATCTTTACAAGGAATAAATGAGAAAAAGTCCCCCAACATTTGTAAAGCAATTTCTCCAGATTACGGCAATATGCCATATGTGGTAATAAACTGCTGTTTGGACCCACAGAAGGCTTAGAAGTGAAGGAGTGCTATTTGGCTTTTGGAGCTCAAATTTAGCTGAAATGGTTTTCGGGTGTCATGTCGCATTTGCAAAGCTCCTGAGAGACCAAAACAGTTGAAAAACCCCAAAAGTGACCACATTTGGGAAACTACACTACTTAAGGAATCTATCTAAGGGTATAGTGAGCATTTAGACACCACAGGTCTTTTGCAGAATTTATTAGAACTAGGCTGCAAAATTCAAAATCAACATTATTTCTACTAAAATGTTGGATTTTGTTCATTCATTTCATTGCATTCATTCATAAGGGATAAGTCATAAAAAGCACCCCAACATTTGTAAAGCAATTTCTCCCGAGCATGGCTATAAACCACATTTGGTCATAATTGTTTTTTTATTAGAAATTAATTAACTCTTTCCAGACTGATCCATTTTTTGCTTTTTCTTTTCGTTTTTCCC
This sequence comes from Rhinoderma darwinii, assembly GCF_050947455.1. Taxonomy (NCBI): domain Eukaryota; kingdom Metazoa; phylum Chordata; class Amphibia; order Anura; family Rhinodermatidae; genus Rhinoderma; species Rhinoderma darwinii. The sequence goes on along the minus strand of NC_134690.1, from coordinate 290,994,098 downwards.
TACCCGCATTCCAAGAGCCATAACTTTTACATTTTTTCGCCAATAGAGTTGTGTGAGGAATTATTTCTTGTGGGAGGAGTTGTAGTTTCTATTAGCACCATTTAACCTGTTGTCGAGACAGGACGAGAATGCTCGTCCTGAGCGGCGGATACTTCGCGCATTAAGACGAGTATTCTCGTCTTGTGTGACAGCCGTCTCTGCGCGCGATCGAGAGCGGGGCAATGGCTGTAATACACAGCCATGGTCCCGCTCTAACAGTGGAGAGAAGAGAAACATCCTCTCTTCGCTGTCAACCCATTGAATGCCGTGATAAAATCTGATCGCGGCGTTCAAGGAGGGGGGACTGCACTTTCACATTTTTACACATAAGAGCTTATATTTTTTTGTTCTAGGAAATTATCTAAGCCTTTTTAAAAGCCATCTACTGTCCCTGCTGTGACCAGCTCCTGCAGTAGACTATTCCATAGATTCACAGTTCTCACAGTAAAGAAGGCTTGTCACCTCTGCAGGTTGAACCTTTTTTTTTCCAGATGGAGGGAGTACCCCCTTGTTTTTTGAGGGGGTTTTACATGGAATAAGATTTCACCATATTTTTTGTATGTGCCATTAATATATTTATATAAGTTAATCATGTCCCCCCTTAGTTGTCTTTTTTCAAGGCTAAATAGGTTTAGTTCTTTTAATTTTTCCTCATAACTTAGATTCTCCATGCCCCTTATTAGCTTTGTTGCTCTTCTTTGTATTTTTTCTAACTCCAGGGCATCCTTTCAATGAACTGGAGCCCAGAACTGAACTGCATATTCTAGATGAGGCCTCACTAATGCTTTGTAAAGTGGTAATATTACATCCCTGTCCCGCGAGTCTGTGCCTCTTTTAATAAGCAACAATATCTTGCTGGCCCTTGAAGCAGCTGATTGACATTGCATGCTGTTATTTCGTTTATGATTTACAAGTACACCTAGATTCTTCTCAACAAGTGACTCCCCCAGTGTAGCTCCCCCTAGGACATATGATGCATGCAGGTTGTTGGTACCCAGGTGCATAACTTTACATTTATCTACATTACACCTCATTTGCCAAGTGGATGCCCAAACACTTAGTTTGTTTAAATCCGCTTGCAATTCACGAACACCTTCCATAGACTGAACATTACTACATAGCTTGTTGTCATCTGCAAAAATAGAAATAGTGCTATTAATCCCATCCTCTATATCATTAATAAATAAGTTGAATAATAGTGGACCCAGCACGGAACCCTGGGGTACACCACTTATAACCGGGGACCATTCAGAGTAGGAATCATTGACCACAACTCTCTGGATACGGTCCTTGAGCCAATTCTCAATCCAATTACAAACGATACTTTCTAAACCAATAGTCCTTAATTTACCCATTAGACGTCTATGAGGGACAGTGTCAAATGCCTTTGCAAAGTCCAAAAAACACTATAGCCACAGCGGCCCCTCTGTCTAGGCTTCTGCTCACCTCTTCATAAAAACAAATCAAGTTGGTTTGACAGCTTCTGTCCTTAGTAAAACCGTGCTGGCTGTCACTTATAATACTATTTTTTGTCAAATAATTCTGTATATAGTCCCTCAATAGCCCCTCAAACATTTTCCCCCTAATGGATGTTAAGCTTACTCGTCTATAATTACCCGGGGAAGACCTAGAGCCCTTTTTGAAAATAGGCACCACATTTACCCTGCGCCAGTCCCTTGGCACTATACCAGTCACTAGAGAATCTCTAAATATTATTAAGAGGGGGACAGAAATAACTGAACTAAGCTCTTTAAGAACTCTAGGGTGTATCCCATCTGGTCCCGGGGCCTTGTGTACATTTATTTTGTTTAATTTAGCTTTGACCATATCTACATTCATCCAATTCAGTATATCAACTGATATATTAACAGGACTGGCACCAGCTCCATCAGCTGCTCTTTCTTCTGTGCTATATACAGAGCTGAAGAACCCATTTAGTAACTCTGCCTTCTCTTGATCCCCTGTGACCAACTCCCCATTACCACTATCTAGGGGTCCTACATGTTCAGAACTTGGCTTTTTTGCATTTATATACTTGAAGAATTTTTGGGGATTTGTTTTAGTATCTTTGGCCACCTGCCTTTCATTTTGTGTTTTTGCTGATTTTATTGCCTTTTTACAAATTTTATTAAGCTCTTTATAATTTAAAAAGGCTACAGCTGTACCCTCAGATTTGTATTTTTCAAATGCCCTTTTTTTGTCATGTATTGCCCTTTTTACAGAAGGTGTAAGCCATGTGGGGTTTAATTTGAGTCTTTTTTACTTGTTACCTATAGGAATAAATTTAGCACTATAATTACCCAATGTAGATTTGAAAATCTCCCATTTATCATTTGTACCATTATTTGACATTAGTTCTTCCCAGTCTATATCCTGAATTGCAGCCCTCATCTTAGGGAAATTGGCCTTCTTAAAATTAAGTGTTTTTGCCCTCTCAGCCTGTGTTTGTTTTTTACAGTATAAGTAAAATCTAACTATTTTATGATCCCTGTTACCGAGGTTTTCACGAACACTGACGTTCCCAACAAGTTCTGTATTATTAGAAATGACCAGATCCAACAGAGCTTCACTTCTAGTCGGATCTTCCACAAACTGGCCCATAAAATTTTCCTGCAACAGTTTGAGGAATTGTCTCCCCTCTGCAGTTGAAGCCGAACCATGACACCAATTAATATCCCGGTAATTAAAATCTCCCATTATCACTACTGTACCCGCCTATGCAGCCCGCTCCATCTGTTTATATAGCTGAACTTCCATCTCCTCAGTTATATTGGGGGGTCTATAGATTACATCAAAAGTAATTTTTTCAGTGTTTACCTCCCTTTGTAATTCCACCCACAAGGTTTCAATCTCCTCACAATCTTCACCCACTATTGTCTCTTTCACACTCACCTTCATATCACTTCTCAAATATAGACATACACCACCGCCTTTCCTATTTGTCCTGTCTTTCCGAAACAGTGTAAAACCCTGTAGATTTACAGCCCAGTCATGTGAAGAGTCTAGCCATGTTTCAGCAACACCCACTATATCTATATTTTCTTCCAGTACCAAGGCCTCCAGCTCCCCCATTTTGCTTGCTAGACTTCTCGCATTTGTGAACATACACTTTAACTTGCCTTTAACTGTTCCACTTTCATTGACAGAAATGTGATTATTTGACAGTATTTGGGCATTTTTATTTTCATTGCTGTTTTGTAATGAAAGGATCTCCTTATCTTGTTGCCTAGTCCTCTCCCCACAGTCTGTTTCTCCCCTCCAGCAATATAGTCTGACCCCTCTCTAGCCTAACTACCCCTTATTTTCTACATTGACCTACCTCCTCAGCCCTAGTTTACATACTCTGACACCCCTGCTAGAATTTTCTCCACCAGCACAGCAGACCCCCTTCCATTTAGGTGCAAATCATCTGCAGAATACAGTTTGTACCCCAATAAAAAGTCAGCCCAATGCTCTAGGAACCCAAAGCCTTCTCCTCTACACCAAGACTTAAGCCATGCATTTAACTCCCTGAGCTCCCGCTGTCTTTCCTGTCATGCGCATGGCACAGGCAGTATTGCTGAGAATACTACTTTGGAGGTCCTTCCCTTCAACTTGTAGCCTAGTTCTTTAAAATTATTCTCAAGGCTCCCCCACCTACCATTCATTCTGTCGTTAGTACCCACATGGACCACAACAGCTGGATCATCACCAGCCCCTCCCAGCAATTTGTCCACCCGTTCTACCACATGCCGAACCCTGGCACCAGGGAGACAGCAAACCATTCGGTTGAGGCGGTCTTGGCGACAAATTATTCTATTAGTCTTCCTGGTTATAGAATCCCCTACAACTATCAATTGTCTTTGCTTACCTGCATTACCATCCCGCTGACTACTAGCTGGGCTGTTCTCACGGCTGTTAGGTAGATCAGTATCCACTAGGGCTGCAATTTCTGAGACCGACACCCTCGCATCATCACCCAACTTGGCAATTTTGCTTGGAATATCAGAAACAGGATTGGCCTTCCTTTTCTTGGACCCATTTCTACTGCCCCTAACTACATTAACCCAGCTACTTGTCTGATACTGCTCACTCATGTTCTCATCCTCCAGATCTACATCACTAAATGCGTGCTCCGTGAGCAGCATGCTCCACTCAAGATTGTCTATCTTCCTCAGTGTTGCATTCTGCTCCTCCAGATCTCTAATGCGAGCTTCCAGGTGACCAACATGCTCACATCTGCCACAGCGGTATTCACCCTGGAACTCCGGCTCCTGTCGTGCATACATATGGCAAACTGTGCACTGAAGAAAACCTCCAATCTTGCTGTCCATTATCCCAGTTACAAAAAAACTGTGAACAATTGAAAAAGTAAAAGAAGAGTACTTACAGGGACTTTAACTCCTCTTTTTAACTCCAGTTTTATAACTCCACTTATATCACAAGCCACTTAGTCCTCTAATCTCAGAACAGAGGGGCATATTGAGGTATGCCCTAACAACTGCCTGTGTACAATAAGTACACAGGCTAATGTACTGGCATATAGATCTATGCCAGTACATTACAGTTAAAAAAATCAAAATCAAAATTAAAAAAATTTTTTTTTTATAATAAATAAACATTTTAAAATAAAAGTCCCAAAACATGAAATAATATTGAATATTTGGTATCACCACGACCGTAACAACCTGTACAACAAATGTATAACATTATTCGTGATGATCGGTGTTTGGTGTAAAAAAAAAATATTAAAACTGCAGCGGAACTGCTTTTTTTCAGCATTTTCGCCAAAATAAAAAATATATAAATTAAATGATAATGTATTTTGTACCAAAAAATGTTACCTACATAAAGTACAACTCATCCCGCAAAAAACAAAGTCTCATACAACTACGTCGTACAAAAAATAAATAAGTTATGAGCATCGGAATGCAAAGAGGGAAATATAAAAAAATTGTTCTGTCCTCAAGGCAGTTAAAGTACCATTTAATATATTGGGAAACTGAAAATAAAATTCATTGCAGGCTGAATTTGGAAAAAACTGCGATTCCTCCATTGTTTGTTGGGTTTCATTTTTACAGTTTCCACCATGCAGTAAAAATGACAACTTAATTTTTAAGACTTGTGACTTTTTTGTCATATTTTACTACTTTTACAAAGTAAAAACTATTTGTTAAAAATAAAATTGTTTTGTTTCACCGTGCCTCCGATAGGCATAACTTTTTTTTATTTTTTGGTCGATTGAGAGGTGTGAGGGCTTTTTTTTTGGGGGGGGGGCTGAGTTGTAGTTTTTATTGGTACCATTGTTTGGTGCACACAACATTTTGAGCACATTTTATAAAAAAAATTGGAAGTGCTAAGGTGACCAAAAACAGTGATTATGGTGTTTTCAATTCTTTATTTTTTACGGCGTCCTTGTGTGAGTTAAATAATGGTATACTGTTATAGTGAAGACTTTTATGGACGCAGAAATACCATTTTTTTTATTTTTTACATTACTTTAGAGAAAAAATGGGAAAAGTTTTTTTTGGGACTTTAAATACTTATTTCATTTTATTCACTAATAATAACTTTATGTACTGTTTTTTTTACACATTTTATCAGTATCCCTAGAGGACTTGAACCAGCGATCATTAGATCGCTGGTACAATACACTGCAATACTAATATATTGCAGTTTATTGTCATTTTTACAGGCTTCTGTAAGAGCGCAATCGTTGTTCCTGTCCGTGTCAGCTTTAATACACAGCTGTCACCCACGTGAGCCCACTCCATACATCACCCTCCGCACCACTACATGCTATTAAGTCGTGGTGGCTTTTGGAGTGAAGATTTTGCTTGGTAGTTGTATTGTTTTGGAGTTTTACTGGTATTTGAGTTTAAAATGTGGGGGCATATGTAGGCTGTGCGGAGTAGATCAGGGCATAATAAGAGGGTATAATAATGGGGTAAATAAATAATAATTCATATATATGTGGTCAGTATCACACTGATAAATGGTGCCCCATCTTATCCGCTCTTGGAACACTGCACATTTTGAGTCGCCATATTCTGAGAACCAGAAATTTTATATTTTTACTCCAACGGAGCTGTGTGAAGGCTTATTTGTTGCGGGACAATCTGTGTACACATGCAGGAAAATGAATATTATAGTTTTAAAGTTTGGGTCGTTACGAATGCGGTGATACCAAATATGTGTACTTTTTTTTAACGTTTTCATTTTTTTCCTATAATAAAATTCTTATTCTAGGAAAAAAAAGAAGTTCTTGTTTATGTAACTTATAACTTTTCTTTTTACACTTTTATAAAACATTTTCATTACCTTTTCTTTTTTTGTCCCACTAGGGGACTTGAAGACATGCAGCTCTGATCACTGATAGAATGCATTACACTATCTACAGTACATAGTGTAATGTATTCCAACTGTCATTGTGACTTGACAGTCACTAAGACAGGAAGCCTCAGGCTGGTCCTTATAGGCTTCCATACATGGCAGCATGGAGGCCATTGTCTGGCCTCCGGTTGCCATGACAACCATCGGCAGCCCCGATGATTGCATGTGGGGCTGCCGATCTGCTCTGAACCCCTAAAATATGGCGATTGCAATCGACCTCCACATCTAAGGGGTTTATTGCAAAAATCAGCAGCGATGGGCCACTGATCGGCAACACGGAGAGCAGGGCAGACACCCTGCACAATTAACTGCCGCTGCGGCGGTTAACTGTTAAAGCACGGATGTAACTGCACGCCCAGGTGCACGAAGATACTGCTCACCCTGGCATGCATTTACGCCAAGGTGCGCAAAGTGGTTAAATATTCAGGTTTGAGGTTTATCAACATTTTGGATTGACCGACAGCAGTGTAGTTTTTCAATAATAAAATGAATCCTCAAAATACAAATTGCCTAATAATTGTGCACAGTGTGTATATATATATATATACACTACCGTTCAAAAGTTTAGGGTCACTTAGGAATTTCCTTATTTTTTAAAGAAAAGCACAGTTTTTTTTTAATGAAGATAACATTAAATTAATCAGAAATACACTCTATACATTGTTAATGTGCGAAATGACTATTCTAGCTGCAAACGTCTGGTTTTTAATGCAATATCTACATAGGTGTATAGAGGCCCATTTCCAGCAACCATCACTCCAGAGTTCTAATGGTACATTGTGTTTGCTAACTGTGTTAGAAGGCTAATGGATGATTAGAAAACACTTGAAAACCCTTGTGCAATTATGTTAGCACCGCTGTAAACAGTTTTGCTGTTTAGAGGAGCTATAAAACTGACCTTCCTTTGAGCTAGTTGAGAATCTGGAGCATTACATTTGTGGGTTCGATTAAACTCTCAAAATGGCCAAGAAACTGAAGATTTCCTACAACGGTGTGTACTACTCCCTTCAGAGGACAGCACACACTGGGCAGACATTTTTGTTTTAAAAAAAATGTATGACATTTAAAATAATATATATATAGAATACAAGAAAAATGTATTTCTAGACACAGCTTGGCCCATTGTTAAGCAGAGCAGACCTTGTGGTCAGTGCCAGACCTCACAGATTGTTAGTCCAGGCCTGCTGTCATAACCAAATGGATTATGTCTAATTGTCCAGTATAAAATACATAGTATTCAACAAGGGGAGAGAAAAACCTGGAGCCAGGCAAGAATAGGTTGCCATCAGTTAGAGCCCAGAAGCCCAGAAGCTGATATCAACACTCGATATATTGTGTCTTTGCATAAAATGTATGTATTTGTCAAAAAAGTTTTACAAATTATGAAATGCTTATAATTGTACTTCAGTATACCATAAAGACATCTGACTAAAAGATCTAAAAAAAAAAACCTGAAGCAGCAAACTTTGTGAAAAACAAAATTAGTGTCAGTCTCAAAACTTTTGACCAGTATTGTGCCTATTTTTGCTATCAATTTTGCCATTTAGGCCTCATTCACACGACAGGGTTTCCCGGCCGGGTGCCGGCTGTTCATAAATCGGTAGACAGCCGGCTGCATTAGGAATAATAGACCCCTAATGGGGCTATTCACACGACCGATTTTTTGACGGCCGGGAAAACCGGCCGTCAAAAAATAGGACATGCTCTATTTTCGGCCGGGTGCCCGGCCGCCCAGCTCCCATAGAAGTCTATGGGGCCGGGTAATACACGGCCATCACCGGAATGTGTCCCGAGTGATGGCCGGGTTTTCCGTCGCTTGCGCTCTATCTCCTCCTCCTCACAGCGCAGAGTGCATGTTTGGAGGAGGAGTTTATGCCATTCGGACGAATGGCTGTACGCTGTACACTGTGTGGCAGGGCCGGGGTGTACAGCAGGTGGAAGGGAGCGCTGCGCTGGCTCCCTTCCCCTGCTTGTTTTAAAAGCGCCCTGGCCCGGCGACACCTTCCATGGCGCCGCTAGCAGCTGCTGCGGCTGCTACTACTGTAGCGACGCCACTATAGCAGAGCAGGGAGGTATTTCCCCTCTCTGCTATGTGCTAGCCCCACTTTAGCTCCTTGAAGGAGCGGAATCCCCGTGTTTTCAGGGATTCCGCTCCTGGACAGAGCGCTTGATGTCTCTGTCCATATCTGGGCAGTGACATCAGGGGAAACTCCTGAAGCGGAATCCCCGAACACAAGGGGATTCCCCTTCAGGAGTTGCCGCTGATGTCACTCTCCAGATCTGCCCGGCCCGGAACGGATGCAAAACTTTATGCAAACCGGCCGGGCAAAATGGCCGATTTTACCGGCCAACACTCGGGCTCGGGTGGGACCCTGTCGTGTGAATCCCGCCTTAGACTACAAGCAAAGGTGAGCTTTTTCCATCTGTTCACTTTTTTTGTGGGACGTTAAAAGGCTTAGAACTTTAGCAGTTCAACAGGCTATTTTGTCAAGGACCAGTTCAGTTCTGAAGTGGCTTTGAGGGCTTTATGTACTAGATAAACCCAATAAATCACCCCATTTTAAAAACTACACCCCTCAAAGTATTCAAAACAGCATTCAGAAAGTTTATTAACTCTTTAGGCGTTTAACAGGAATTAAAGCAATGTAGAGGTGAAATTTGCAAATTTCATTTTTTTAGCTAAAATTCATTTGTAATACATTTTTTTCTGTAACACAGAAGGTTTTTACCAGAGAAATGCAACTCAATATTTATTGCCCATATTCTTCAGTTTGAAGAAATATCCCACATGTGGCTCTAGTGTGGTAATGGACTAAAACACAGGTCTCAGAAGAAAAAGAGCAGCTAGTAGATTTTGGGGTCTCCTTTTTTGAGAATATATTTTAGGCACCATGTCAGGTTTGAAGAGGTCTTGTGGTGCCAAAACAGTGGAATCTCCCCAAAAGTGGTTTTGGAAAATGCACACCTCAAGGAATTTATCTAGGGATATAGTTAGCATCTTGACCCCACAGGTCTTTTGATATATTTATTGGAATATGTCTGTGAAAATGAAAATCTAAGTTTTTTCTGAAAAAATATAAAAAATAATAATTTTCACAAGGAATAAAGAATAAAAAGCACCCCAAAACTTGTAAAGCTATTTATCACGATTACGGCAATACCCCATATGTGGTAATAAACTGCTGTTTGGACCCACGGCAGAGCTCAGAAGGGAGGGAGGGTCATTTGGCTTTTGGAGCGCAGATTTTGCTTGGTTATAGTTCTGTTTGGGGTTTTGCTGGTATTTCAGTTTATAATGTGGGGGAATATGTAATCTGTGCGGAGTACATCAGGGCATAATAAGAGGGTATAATAATGTGGTAAATAAATAATTCATAGATGTGTAGCCGGTGTCGCACTGATAAATGGTGCCCAATATTATCCGCTTTTGGACACTCTGCACAATTTCTGTCGCTATATTCTGAGCGGCAGAACTTTTCTTATTTTTTCCCCACCAGAGCCGTGCGAAGGCTTATTTGTTACATTACAATCTGTAATCATGTTTTCAGTACGGGACAGTTGTCCGTCAGCGAGGCAGGGACTCCTAGCATCGTACATAAGTATGATGCTCGGAGCCCGGCTCCCTGCACTGTGTTCGGTCCGGGACTTGCGGCCGAAATACGTCCGTCAATTACGGACGTAATGACCTCGTGTGAATCCAGCCTCACACTGACAGGAAGCCTATGAGGACCAGCTGGTCCTCATAGCCTTCCGTGAATGGCAGACCGGAGGCCGTTGTATGGCCTCCGGTTTTGCCATGCAACCGACGGCAGCATCCGCAATCGGTCCTCGGGAAAGTTCATTGTAGCAGCAAACTTTCCAGTTTGTTGCTACAACAAACTTTCCCTGCGATCACATGATCGGGACCTGAACCAATCAGGTCCCGATCATGTCTCTGGGACCAGAGGCAGGGGTTAACAGCGCGATCTGGGTGTCAGCACTACTCTGAGATACCTGGATCGCGCTTTTAAAACCCACTGAGAATTCACGTCGACGTTGCACAGAGCCCAGCAAGTGCCAACGTGAATTTACTGTGGGCGGTAAGGAAGCAGTTAATAACGGTGAACATATTCTCTGTAGCCGAACCAATCGGTTCGGGTGTCAGAGAACATGTTGCTGGGGAGCCGCGGACACTGACACAGCCGGCGTCCGAGCGCTTTTCACAGAGCTATGCCGGCTGGAACAGAGATCTGTATATACACGTCCTGGCAGCACGGGGTATGTGCGAAAAGGACGTCTATGTACAGATTGTCGGCATGAAAGGGTTAAAAGAGGACGCCGTGAAGCTGCAAGTGGGCTTATACGGTGTGATTAAAATGTAAACTAAGAACCTCATGTTCATACAATTTTTCTGAGCTGCAATAGATCAAGTATAGCAAAGTGGATATGCAGTCAAGGTTTTCTTCTCTCCCCTTATGAATAAAATGCATAGTACATAAGGGACATTTTTGTAGGGAGGACAAATGATAAAAGTGAGTTGCTTTTTGTTTCTCTCTTTAAGCATACTGGACAGGAAATAAATTGAGTAAGAATTTAGCCTTTGACTTGTCTGCGTTATAATTTGGCAGCTAAGAAACAGAATAGTAGGTATATGCAGTGTTCTACCTTCCTTGATGAGGAAATGGAGAGCAATGCAGGGTTAGGCTCAGTGGACCAGAGTTCCCTCTTATTTTAACATCAATTATACTCATTCCATGAAGCATACCTGGTAATTATTTATTCTCTTTATGAAAATCATTGTATTCCTGCCAAATATCTACTCCTGAAACAAATGGTCATTTAACTTGTTGCCACATGATTTGCTGTAATTTTATTTCCCTTTCTGTAGGAGAGGTAACAAAAGTGAAAACAGGTAAATGGTATCACTTTAGAAGAAGTTTATTTTTGAGTTTAATTTGGTTTACTCATTCCAGGTTCCACAGACCCTGCTACTGACCTACAATATTTGTAAAAATATATTTGACCCCACACACGCAGACGTTTTCAGGTTTTATTACCTAATAAGGGTAGTGTAAGGGTATGTTCACACGCAGTGTTTTCAGACGTAATTCGGGGGTTTTACGCCTGTAATTACGCCTGAAAAAACGGCTCCATTACGCCTACAAACATCTGCCCATTGCTTTCAATGGGATTAACGGTTTTCTGTTCCTACGAGGCTTAATTTTACGCGTCGCTGTCAAAATACGGCGCGTAAAAAGACGCCCGTGAAAAAGAAGTGCATGTCACTTCTTGGGACGTTTTTGGAGGTGTTTTTCAATGACTCCATTGAAAAACAGCTCCAAAAATGGCCGTAAAATACGCCACGAAAAACGTGAGTTGTTAAAAAACGTCAGAAAATCAGGAGCTGTTTTCAGGCAAAAACAGCTCCGTAATTTCAGACGTATTTTGCTACTGAATGTGAACATACCCTTATAGTCTTATTTCTGTGATACCCAGGAAAAGAACCAACCGGGTGGGCACAGTTTCACCTATAGCACCCTTTTTCTCACAGATTTGGTGGGGTCGATGTACTCAGCTGGCTCCTGTACTTTGGTACCTAACTAGTCTGGTGGTTCATTCTCTTGATAACATTAGCTGGAGAAAAACCAGACCAATCTAGGAGTGATAGAATACACAGTTGCTATTGGCAACAACAAATACAAGTCTTTATAAATGTACCAGGAATGGCATATCATGGAGAATGAAATTTAAGTAAAGTCAGGCTGTACAAAAGTTTGCAACAGGAGTGAGGCAGATACAGACACATTGCGGTAGTGGCTGGCTGGACGAGACGGTGCAGAAGTGAGTTGAGGTGAGTACGTGACAGGTAGGGTCACACTAGCGCACATTGTTTTTGGTTTTTGTTCTTTTCAGCTTGCACCTGTATTTCATGCAGTGTTTTTGTGATCAACAATAAAAAGACTAATGCTTTCATATTTTTTGTTTAATAATTGTGTCAAATGTAGATTACTTTATATTAAAAAGTATTTTTCTGTTTATTAGTATTACAAAACCTATTTAACTCGGCTGTGATTCAATGATGTTACACAATAAGGCCTCATGCACATGGAAGACACATATGAAGGAGGCAGTATGGCACACACAGAGTTCCCTGCGACTCTGTTGAACACTCTGTGTGCCATCAGAAAGGTATTCTTCCTTCGAACCTCCACCAGGCCGGCACGAGGCGATGTGAGCCTCTCCCCTCAGGCGGAGGCCTGCTGCCTCTCTGAAGGATCAAAACCAACAGCCACCACCCCCTCGTGCACTACAATTGTATCAGCATCTATAGGACGAAGATACATATGAATAATTCACTAGCGCTGGTAGGGCAGAGAACATCAGTTCCTTGCTCTTCCATTCAGCACCTTTCAATGATGCAGGCGGCGCGAATACTTTATCGAGCCCTGCGTTGTTGCTAATGAGCAGGTCTGGCTATTATAGAGGCCTGCGTCACTAGAAGACGGCATGAGAACAGGTGAGTATATAAAGTTTTTTTGTTTTTTTTCAGTAAGCATTGTGGGTAGCATTATCTACAGGGGGCACTATCTACAGGAGGACTTAAGGGGGCTCTATCTACAGGAGGCTCTATCTACAGAGGCTCTATGGGGGCATTTTTTACAAGGGGCTGTATGGGAGCCACTATCTACATGGGGCCGTATGGGGGCCACTATCTACAAAGGGTAGTATGGAGGCAACTATCTACAGGGGGCTTTATGACGGGCACTATCTACAGGGGGCATTGTGTGTGTGTGTGTGTGTGTGTGTGTGTGTGTGTGGTGCTTTATTTTACAGTGTGTCATACTATTAAATTCATAATGGAGGTCTGGATCGGATGGAGAAGATGGAGAAGAAAAGAGAAAAAGAACGACTAGAATCTGAAAAGATGTCACATGTGAGTCACTAAATGAAACTGTTTATTCACCCTCTAACTGATCAGTGATGTATTCACTGTATGATCTGCAGCAAGATGATTGCTGCTATTACTCTTTTTTTGTGAAACAGCCTCTTCCAGCATATCCTTACATTGTTAAGGCCATACTGGGAGCTGTAGTTTTACGGCCTAAACCTAAATGGCAGGAGTAAAACTGAATTTGCCAATGATCTCTGTACTAAGCTGCATTTGTGCTGGTGCTGTATTTATGTGAGCATCTCGCCTCAGGTGGCAGCCTGCTGCCTCTCTGAGGGGGCGGCGGCACCACTGAAACCAGACGCCACCCCTACTCCTGCACTATAATTGTATCTGCATCTATAAGATGCAGATACAATTACATACATAATCGCTGAATGGAGGGGCACATTCCATGCACCGCTATTCAGCGCCTTTCAGTTATGCTATCAGCCCCATGACGTCATTGCGCTGCTTGCGTTTTTAATTAACAAACAGGGCAAGGCAGCATGCCAATCAGCGCCTTTCAACGATGCAAAATAGTCGATGCAAATGACAGTCAGTATAATCTTCAAGCCATCAACCGTTGGATTATAATGTGAATTTTATTGAACAAATCTCCTAATGATAACAGTTTTTTTTTAGAAGTAAAAAACTCAAAATGCACTGTTTCAAATTATTATGCACACCAGAGATCAAAACATTTTAAAGGTTGTTGTAATGACGGGGGTGGGGAGACAGACAAGTGAGCCCTAATCTACCCGCCACTCAGTCCCTGCCTACTTGCAACGACCCGCCCTAGGCGACGGGGTACAACTGGGCGACGGTCCCTACGCTCAATAAGTGCACGACAGACAAACAGACAAGGGTACACAGAGCTACGGGGAGAGAGGGGCAGTTGCCCACGGCAACACCGTGAGCAACAAGAGAAGTGAACAAGCCGAGTCAAACCTGGAGAGTACGAGGTGCCAAACGCAGAGCAGAAGAGTAGTAAACAAGCCGAGTCAAACCAGGAGTGTACGACGTACCAAACGCAGAGCAGGAGAGTAGTCAGCAAGCCGGGGTCAATATGAAGCAAGGACAATAGTACAAGAAGCTGCAGCAGGGCCAGGAAACCAAACGAGAAGAATCACAAGCAAAGGAGGAACAGGAAAGGCAGGTATAAATAGACAGACGGCGGGAGCTAGCTCCGTCTGGCCAGGCTGTGATAAGTTCTCCCACTCCTAAGCCTGCCACCCTGAGTGGTGGAAGATGGAGTCAGTCTCACAGACATAGAAGCAGGTGCAGACTGATTATCTATGGGCGTTAACCCCGAAGCTGTGCCTGGCAGATCCTTTACAGTTGTAAAGAGAACTAAAATGGTAATTTGTTGAATTTGCAGCATCAGGAGTTCATATTTACAGAAATCAAAAGCTCTTTCAATCAAAAAAAACTTAACAGGCCAAGTAACATGTTAACATAGGACCCCTTCTTTGATATCACCTTCACAATTCTTGCATTGCATCCATTGTATTTGTGAGTATTTGGATAGTTTCTGCTTGAATATCTTTGCAGGATGTCAGAATAGCCTCCCAGAGCTTCTGTTTTGATGTGAACTGCCTCCCACCCTCATAGATATTTTGCTTGAGGATGCTCCAAAGTTTCTCAATAGGGTTGAGGTCTGGGGAACATGGGGACCACACCATGAGTTTCTCTCCTTTTATGCCCATAGCAGCCAATGACACAGAGGTATTCTTTGAAGCATGAGATTGTGCATTGTCATGCATGAAGATAATTTTGCTATGGAAGGCACGGTTCTTCTTTTAGTACAACGGAAGAAAGTGGACACTCATAAACTCTACGTACTTTGCAGAGGTCATTTTCACACCGTCAGGGACCCTAAAGGGGCCTACCAGCTCTCTCCCCATGATTCCAGCCCAAAACATGACTCCACCACCTCCTTGCTGACGTCGCAGCCTTGTTGGGACATGGTGGCCATTTACCAACCATCCACTACTCCATCCATCTGAACCATCCAGGGTTGCATGGCACTCATCAGTAAACAACACGGTTTGAAAATTAGTCTTCGTGTATTTCTGAGCCCACTGCAACCGTTTCTGCTTATGAGGATTGTTTAGGGGTGGCCGAATAATAGCTTTATGCACACTTGCAAACCTCTGGAGGATCCTACACCTTGAGGTTCACAGGACTCCATAGGCACCAGCGGCTTCAAATACCTGTTTGCTGCTTTGCAATGGCATTTTAGCAGCTCCTATTAATTTGTCTGGCAGAAACCTTCCTCATTGTGCCTTTATCTGAACGAACCCGTCTGTGCTCTGAATCAGCCACAATCTTTTCACAGTACGATGATCACGCTTAAGTTTTCTTGAAATATCCAATGTTTTCATACCTTGTCCAAGGTATTGCACTATTTCACGCTTTTCGGCAGCAGAGAGATCCTTTTTCTTTCCCATATTGCTTGAAACCTGTGGCCTGCTTAATAATGTGAAACATACTTCTTAAGTAGTTTTCCTTTGATTGGGCACACCTGGCAAACTAATTATCACAGGTGTCTGAGATTGATTGCAATGATCCAAAGAGCCCTAAGACACAATACCATCCATGAGTTTAATTAAAAAACTAATAATTAAATGTTTATGACACTTAAATCCAATGTGCATAATAATTTGGAACACGGTGTAGGTGCGGAAATGTTTGAAAAGTGAGAAGCTGAAGACATCTGGGCAGAAAACTGCAGAAATGGGCCATGGCCGGGCGAAGAAATTATAGAGGCTGGACCAGATGGAGACATCACTTATTTTAAATGTGCATTTTGCCTCTAATCAGTACTGTAGTCACTGTATGATCTGCAGCGAGATAATGGGTGGTATGATTTTTTTTATATTTTTTTTTGGGAGGCTGCTACTGATGTAGAACAGCTGGGGGGATGTCAATCAAGATCTAGGGGGGTCACCATTTCAATTTTCACCTTAGTCAGCAGAAAAGCTAGAATTGTCCCTGCCCATAATCATTACCCTGGGTATTTAAAAAGAAAAAACATAGTAAAATGTGAAACATATGTTATATACACATACACATACAGTACATGTACATGTACATGTACATATACATACATAAATACATACGTACGTACGTACGTACGTACGTACGTACGTACGTACGTACATAAAGAGTAATATACCCAGCTATTGATCAAAAATGTGACAGTGAAAAAATTTGTATATATTTGCACACACAAAGAGTCTACGTATATATAAAAAGTTTAAAAAGTTGTGTCATGGCATAAAATCCACAATTCTTACTGCGATTATACTCTACATTCTTCACATATTCCCAATAGATCACATAGAGAGTAAAAATATGAGTGGCCATGGTAAATGTATTCAATATGAAACATGACCAAGACCTTAATGCAAGAAAAATATATATTATAAATTTTGGATAAAAAATGACAAAAGTTATTAAAAAAGTACTTATGAATGGTGCCAAACAAAAATTGTAAGTGCAAATAATAAAGAAGAAAATGAAGGAAAAAACTAAAAAAGTGTGTGGAAAAAGTTTTTACATGATCAGTGAAAAAAAGGGGGCGTTAATTGAAAAATAGAGACAGGCAAAACCCAATTAGGTAGAATATAAGGATGCACACAACTAGTGCCTATGCTACCTTTCAGCAATAAGAGAAAAGGAAGGGAGGTAGGATCCAGCGCTGGGTAGCGTTAACCCCTTCCCGACATTTGCCGTACATGTACGTCATGGAAAGCATTGACTTCCCGCAAAATGCCGTACATGTACGTCAAACGTTTGGCACCGGCTCAGAAGCTGAGTCGGTGCCATCATCGTCGGATCTCAGCTGTATCTTACAGCTGACATCCGACTGTAACGGCGGGGACCGAAATTAGCTTCGATCCCCGCCATTAACCCCTTAAGTGCAGCGCTCAAACGCGATCGCTGCACTTAAGGTGTTTGCAGCTCATCGGAGCCCCAGCAATGAAATTGCCGGGGTTCCGGTGGCTGCAATGGCAACCGGAGGCCTAATACTGGCCTCCCGGTCTGCCTAGCACCGAAGCCGGTCAAGATCCGCCCGGCGGCGGAGCCTGATCGGCTTCCGTAGCTGCCGGCAAGATGGCGCCGGGTCAGGAGCTGATCCGGCGTCATCAGCGGTGGAGGTCAGCTGTACTGTACAGCTGACATCCACCTGTAACGGCAGGAACCGGAGCTAGCTCCGATCCCTGCCATTAACCCCTTCGATGCAGCAATCGAAAGCGATTGCTGCATCGTAGCGGTTACTAGCAGATCGCCAGCCCTGACAGGCAATCGGGACTGGCGACTGCTGTTATGGCAACAGGAGACACAATAGTCTCCTGCTCTGCCATTACGGAAGCCGATTTAGGCCCCGCCGGGAGGCGAAGCCTAAACGGCTTGCTGTCAGTGAATGACTGACAGATCTAATACATTGCACTACATAGGTAGTGCAATGTATTAGAAAAAAAAAAATCTGACCGTTGGACCTTCAAGTCCCCTAGTGGGACTTGAGAAAAAGTGTAAAAAAAGTATAAAAAAGTGTAAAAAAAAGTGCAAAAAATAAAAGTTTGAAAACAATAAAAGTTTCAAGTAATCAAATAACACACAATCCCCCTTTTACTCTTATCAAGTCCTTTATTATTGAAAAATAATAATAAACCATATGTATTTGGTATCGCCACGACCGTAACGACCGGAGGTATCAAAATATTATATTATTTATTGCACGCGGTGAACAGCGTAAAAAAAAAACGTAAAAAACGTTACCAGAGTTTCTGTTTTTTGGTCACTTTGCCCTACAAATATTACAATAAAAAGTGATCAAAAAGTCGCACGTATCCAAAAATGGTACCTATAAAAACTATAGCTCGTCCCGCAAAAAGCAAGCCCTCATACAACTCCGTCGACAAAAAAATTAAAACGTTATGGTTCTCACAACTTGGCGACAGAAAAAATCCATTCTCTTTACAAAAGTTATTTTATTGTGCAAAAAGTTGTAAAACATAAAAAAGTGCTATAAATTAGGTATCGCCGGAATCGTACTGACCCGCAGAATAAAGTTAACATGTAGTTTATAATGCGTGGTGAACGCTGTATAAAAAAAAACAAAAAAAGCTGTGCCAGAATTGCGTTTTTTTGTTTACCTAGCATCCCAAAAAATAGGATAAAAGGTGATCAAAAAGTTGCATGTACCCCAAAATGGTACCAATAATAACTACAGCTCGTCCCGCAACAAACCAGCCTTCATATCGATACGTCTATGAAAAATAAAATTAGTTATGGCTCCAATAAGTCAGGAAATAAAAAAATATGCAGTTGTGCCCGAGGGTAACATTTCTTCTGTTTCAAGAGGCGATTTATCAAGGACCTAAAATTAGGGAACCAGGAAGGGGAGGGCCCAAACATATCCGCTGGAAGCGACGGTGCCCGTATTATACCAGGCTAATACTTTCCCAGCAAAATTCCCCAAACTACAAAGGCGCGGAGTGTGGACCAAAAGGGGGATAAGAAATTACACCATTTATCAGTGCGACACCGGCCTGTGCAGAAAGGATTGCTTCACAGCGTAACACACATCTATGGATTATTTTTATTTTTTTATACCACCTGACTATGCCCCTTATATACTCCGCCCCGCTTACATGTACCCCCACATTATAAAACACCAGCAATACTCAAACAAATATAGTACCAAGCAAAATCCGCTCTCCAAAAGCCAAATGGTGCTCCCTCGGCCCTGAACCCTACAGCGTGCCCAAACAGCAGTTTCCTTCAACATATATGGCATCGTCATACCCGGGAGAACCCTTTTAACAATTTTTGGGGTGTGTGTCTCCAGCGTCATAAGCTGGGCATGACATATTTGCCACTGAATGGCATATCTAGGGAAAAATATTTTTTTTTAATTTGCACCATCCGCAGTGCATTCATTTATGGAAAAGACCTGTGGGGTGAAAATGCTCACTATACCCCTAGATAATTTCCTCAAGGGGTATAGTTTCCAAAATGGGGTCACTTGTTTGGGGTTTTCACTGTTTTGTCACCTCAGGGGCTTTGTAAATGTGACATGGCCTCCGCAAACCATTCCTGCTAAATGTGAACTCCAAAAGCCAAATAGTGCTCTTTCCCTTCTCAGCCACGCCGTGTCTCCAAACAACCGTTTATTACCACATGTGGGGTATTGTTTTACTCGGGAGAAATTGCTTTACAAATTTTGCGGTGCTTTTTCTCCTTTAGTCCTTGTGGAAATGAGAAAAAAAATCGCTAAACCTACATTTTCTTTGAAGAAATGTTGATTTTAATTTTCACCGCCTACTTCCAATAATTTCTGTAAAAAACCTGTGCGGTCAAAATGCTCACTGTACCCCTAGATAATTTCCTTGAGGTGTCTAGTTTCCCAGATGGGGTCACTTTTGGGGGATTTTGACTGTTTTGGCACCGCAAGAGCCCTTCAAACCTGACATGGTGCCTAAAATATATTCTAACAAAAATAAGGCCGCAAAATCCACTAGGTGCTCCTTTGCTTCTGAGGCCGGTGCTTCAGTCCAGTAGCACGCTACGGCCACATGTGGGATATTTCCTAAAACTGCAGAAACTGGGCAACAAATATTGAGTTGCATTTCTCTGGTAAAACCTTCTGTGTTGTATTAAAAATGTATTTCTGCAGAAAAATATGAAATTTGTAAATTTCACCTCTACTTTGCTTTAATTCCTGTGAAATGTTTAAAGGGTTAAGACATTTTCTAAATGCTGTTTTGAATACTTTGAGGGGTGAAGTTTTTAAAATGGGGTGACTTTTTGGGGGTTTCTAATATATAAGGCCCTCAAAACCACTTCAGAACTGAACTGGCCCCTGTAAAAATAGCCTTTTGAAATTTTCTTGAAAATGTGAGAAATTGCTGCTAAAGTTCTAAGCCTTGTGAGGTCATAGAAAAATAAAGGGATGTTCAAAAAACGATGCCAATCTAAAGTAGACATATGGGTGATGTTAATTGGCAACAATTTTGTGTGGTATAACTGCCTGTCTTACAAGCAGATACATTTAAATTGAGAAAAATGCTAATTTTTGAAATTTTTCGCTAATTTTTGGTGTTTTTCACAATTAAATACTGAACATATCGAGCAAATTTTGCCAGTAACATAAAGTCCAATGTGTCACGAGAAAACAATCTCCGAATCGCTTGGATAGGTGAAAGCATTCCGGAGTTATTACCACATAAAGTGACACATGTCAGATTTGAAAAATGAGGCTCTGTCAGGAAGGTCAAAAGTGGCTAAAGAGGGAAGGGGTTAAAATGGAAAGTTTCCAAGTTTAATTGTATTCCATACAATTAAACTTGGAAACTTTCCATTTTAACGCTACCCAGCGCTGGATCCTACCTCCCTTCCTTTTCTCTTATTGCTGTCCGTGTGCCGACACGAGGATCCGGGCGCTATCTACGACACACTGGAGTGTGTCAGGTGAGCTGGAGGTTCTCTCCCCATGTTCTACCTTTCAGCACTTCAAGTAAGACCTAAAACCAATCTTCTGCTACATCCGTTCAAATATCCATCCTCAAGGCTATACATTTGCTCAAAATAGATAGTAGTTTTAAATAGGGACAAAATGTCCATCCATGTCTCCAATATCCATATAGACCATATCCATATTCTCTATGACCGAAGAGATATTCGCAGTGATCTAAAAAAGGACCAATATAAAATGACTGAAGACTGAAATCCAGAGCCGGCCTTAGGATAGTTGGCGCTCTGTGCAAAATTATATTTCGACGCCCCACCCTATCATAACAAAAACACCCCATAAAAAATAATAAGGCGCCCCTCAGTATAAGGCCCTTTATAGTGCCCCATAGAGTAAAATGTCCCTTTAGTGCCCCACACACAGTATAATGCCCCTTTAGAGTGCCCCATACAGTAAAATAATAATGTAAAATATAATAACCCCCCTGAAGGACACAGTATTTTGTCCTCTAATTGTGCACACACAGTATAATGCCCCTTGTAGTGCCCCTACACAGTATAATGTCCACTTAGTGGCCTTCACACAGTATAATGCCCCCCTCCCCTGGCTGCCACACAACCCCCCCCCCCCTTGTAGATCGTGCCCCTGTAGATTTTGCCATACAGCCTCCCTGTAGACAGTGCGATAATCCCCCACCTCCTCCTTGTAGACAATGCCAAACAGCCCCCCATCTCCCTCTTGTACACAGTGCCCCCACCTCCTCCTTGTATACATTGTCATACAGCCCCATCTCCCCATGTAGACAGTGTCATACAGCCCCCACCTCCCCCTTTAGACAGTGCCATACAGCCCCCACCTCCCCCTTGTAGAAGGTGCCATACAGCCCCCACCTTCCCCTTGTAGACAGTGCCATACAGACCAAGCTTTGGTCTGTATGGCGACGCTGTGACCGGGGATTCCACTCCAAGAGAAGCCTCTGACGTCTCTGTCCATTATTGACAGCGCCAGAAATGCTGTGGACAAGGGATTCCTTAAGATGCAGATACTATTGAAAGCGCTATAGCAGTAGCGACAACGCCGGCCATGGGGGGCACATCCCGGCTGGCGGCACAGGTGCCCTCATGCCCGGTGTTGCCGCTAGCAGCCTCTATGGCTGCTAAAGCGGTAGCAACGCCACTGAGAGAAAAAGCGGAAATGCAGCTGCTGAGTCGCCAGGCCCAGGCGCTTCTGGAACACAAGCTTGGGAATAGAGCCTGAGCAGCGCCCCCTTTCACCTGCTGGTGTGATGCGCCCTGTGCAATGGCACAGGTCGCACACCCCTAAGGTCGGCCCTGCTGAAATCCATACTGAAAATATAAAAGTAACAGAAAGTCAGAATCCATAATAACTCCTACACACACAAAGATCCTACACATCAGAAATTGGCACACTTTTTTTATTCGAAAAATAGGGTAAAACTGACCATTTTGTTTAACCCTTTGGGAAAAAACAGTCTGTAGAATCATAATTCATTTACATTCTTGTTTGACAAGAGCTCTCTGTATATTCCCACCTCTACTTCTAAGTGAGACTTTGTCAATGTCCCTGAATTTTGGGAGCTACCAATTATCTTGATGATGTTCTTTAAAATGACGAGGTATCGGTTTGAGTTTCATAAATTTTTCTGGATTTTTTGTCTCCTCTGCTCCTTTTATGTCCCTCACTTATTACAGGATTCTTACATGCAATTCTCACGATGTAAGGCCCACATATATCCGTCGGCAGGGGCACACCGCATAGTAGATCACAGCAGTTGATCGACAGGTGATGTTGTAACAAATCGAATATTTTTTCCAACCAGTTTAAGCAACAACAGTTTTGAGATCTTAACATTAATGAACAGGCTCCGCAGTCTCCACAAGGGTATGATGCCCATTTAGGACCCTTTGAATTTAAGATATATCCTGATGTAGGGGCTAGATAATGGTTCTTCACCAATATGTCTCTTAGATTTCGTGATCTGCGTGGAGTAATTAATGGAAATTCTGCTAAAACTGAACTTAGATGTTATGGGTATCATTAAAATGCTCCTTATGAACTCATATTTGGGTGATAATGGGATTGAATTGTGTGATAACAGCAATTGGTTGTGGGACCTCTTTCCCTTCATAACAGCATTGATCGCTATATGTGGTAATATCCAAATACTTTTTATGTACTTATAATAGTTGTTAGTTTTGCCTTATCCTTTCTGTGTTCATTCAGTCTAAGATTGTATGATATCTAAGATAGGTTATTATATTTTTATTGGGTCGAATGTCTTTTGTATTATGCCAGGTACGCTTTAGCAGCGCATTTGCCAATATCCAATATGGCTGCGGCCCGCTCACTGGCTCTGTGCGCATGCGCCTGGTGGATGGGCGTCGATTCGGCGCATTTTGGGACTTCTGCACAGTACCAACTTCCAGACGCTCGCATGTGCCATAGTAGAGCAGGAGGTGAGATAATGTATCTAATTAGGGATTCAGCTGAATTACTACTATTTAAACTCCTACCACACACTAATTCAGAACCCCCTGACGAAGCAAGGTGCTAAATGCACATTGGAGTGCTGGTCAGTTTGAAGGCAGTTAATATTGCATATGGTAGGTGAGTCAATTTTTGTGGTAAAACCCAGATATGTATTTGCTTCTGTCTAGTTGGTGCATTTTGGTATACTCTGTAGATTTTATACTTGACAGTTGTTATGACATTTCATGTATTTAGGTACTATGGTAAAACCACAATTTTTGTCCTGCCTTATATATCACACTATAAAGAGGTAAACTCAAGCACTCCTTAGGTAAATTTGTAAAAAGTGGTTTTATTTAGGGTAAGGCAAAAACTGTTTTTGCCTTACCCTAAATAAAACCACTTTTTGCAAATCTACCTAAGGAGTGCTTGAATTTACCTCTTTATAGTGTGTTATATAAGGCAGGACAAAAATTGTGGTTTTACCATAGTACCCAAAGCACCCAAAGGAACTTGCAGAGTGACACAGATTTTGATCATCATTATATAACACACTGTTCTTCCTTGTGTGCAATGTTTTTCATAATGTGTTTTAGTGGGTGTTTTTAAATGGTTTGCACAACTATTTGTGTAAAACAAATAAAATATTTATCTTATTTTCTATATTGATTGATGTGCTTATTGTACAGCCTTTAGGGAAATAGTATCGGTTTTCTACAGCAGAAGTGCCCTTAATGAACCTAAAGTATAGTTTATCATCGGTAAGATATGGTATTCATAAGTTTAATGTAGGTCCCATGGACTTAATGGTGTTGCAATCCAAACCCACAGGGAATTTCTGTGTTTGGAAGTCTAGGGTCACATCGAGCTGGGAGAAAGGATTAACTCTAGATATTATATTAGAGTACCAGGTCTGAAAATCAGAAATAAGCTTCTATCTAGTACTATGGTTCAAAGAGTGGTTGATTAGCTGGCTAATGTCATAGGATAAGTTTGAGAAGAAAAAGAGCCTATCAGAGCCGCTATCCACGTTAATTGTGGAAGTTGTACCAGAAAATCTTCTAATCAGTGGAAGCAGTCTGTTGTGCAGTCGAGGGGAACCTTGTTCCCTTGGATTAGTTTGGATCACTGTGTACTATGGTCTGGAAGACCAAACTGGGTGGACAAGTACCATCTCCTCTATTTGATCCTCTTAGATCTTCTGCAACCCTTGGGACAGTAGTGTTGGAGGAGGGAAATCATAAAGATTCTTCAGATGGGTCCATGAAAATGAGAAAGCATCTACTCTCCATACCCCTTGAGACTAAACTTTGAAATAAATCTTTTGGTCTGAGCTTAGATGGCGAAAACATCTATTTCCCTGACATCTGATGTCTGCTCTATTCTCTGAAAGATCTCTCATTTCAGAGCAACAGAAGACAATATAATTTTCTGTCGTGACAATGCATTTGTTACTTCATTGGAATGACCTGGAATACACTGGGCTCTGTGG
The DNA here is from genome assembly GCF_050947455.1 of Rhinoderma darwinii. Classification (NCBI taxonomy): domain Eukaryota; kingdom Metazoa; phylum Chordata; class Amphibia; order Anura; family Rhinodermatidae; genus Rhinoderma; species Rhinoderma darwinii. The sequence goes on along the minus strand of NC_134690.1, from coordinate 290,969,315 downwards.
GCTAGCCCCCTGTCTAATGCCCAATTGCATAACGCCATAGCCTCCGAGTACAAGGTCTTGGATCTCGTGCTTCCTATCTTGTTCACATGTGCCACTGCAGTTCTCCTGTCCATTTGGATCAGTACTGTGTGACAGGTTGGTGACATGGTATATAACCTCTGGAGACCCAGCTGTGGATTCCAGTAGGTTGATGTGTAGCTTAGACTCTAATAGATTCTACTTCCTTTTGAACTGCTGCCTTCTGAAAAAGCACCCCATCCTGTCAGGGAAGCATAGGACGTTGCTCTGTGTCTGATGGGACAAAGTTGAGGAAAAGGTATATCCACTATTTTTGTCATCTCTAGCCTGACATGTGAAGTAAGATGGACTCGCAAGTTCCATTTCGTGCCCTGTCTCAGGAGATAGATCATCCAAAACTGCATCTAACGACATATCGTTGGAACAGTCTGGAATCTCAGTTGTGTTGCGACTAGTTTCCTTATGAGACTGGCAAGTACTCTTACTGGCACTTCTCCTTTGGACAATCTCTCTGAAAATTGGGCTACAACCTTTGATAATTTCCCTTCTGGAACTCCTATTGTAAAGGAGATCGTGTTTAGCTGAAGCCCGGAAACATGAGACTTTAAGTGGGTAGTTGAACCAATTTTCCTGTATTTATGGAAAATCCTTGTTCCCTTATCCGTAATATTGTCCTCTAGATATATGAGGCACGCTATGCCTGATGACCTTATATATGAAACTAGTATTTTAATGACCCCTGTACATATGTAAGGGGCATTGGAGAGGCCAAATACCATCACGTTCCAATGTTAAATTTTCATCTCCAACAGAATTGCAGAAGGCTTCCATGTTTTGAAGCCTTAAAATAGAATGGAAGGCTTTGTTTAAGTTTATTGTTACAGGATACGTCCCTGTCTCTGAGGTATCTCAGTTCTGAAATGTTCTCCATGCGGAACCTTTAGGGTTGTGGTTTTTTTTAGGAACATGTTTAAGGGTTTTATCTTTAGGACTGATCTTATGGATTAGTCTGATTTCTGAACAGGGAAGATATGGCCTATTCAACCCATTTCTCCCGGTTTGCACAGAGAAATCTTTCCCTGAGACAGGGCTAGTTCCAGCAACATGTCTGAGAAATTCTCATTTGCAAACTTTGAGGTGTGCCTTTAGAAGAGATAAGAATGAAGTGGAAGTGAAGTCCAAGTTTCATTATGTTTGTGACCCAACAGTCCGTAAAGATTTGTTCCCATAATTTGGTATGATCTAAAGAAAGAGAGATTGCTTGTACTCTTTTGGGCGATCCCGGATTAAACCGGGCCTGTCCTTGGGTATCTGAACGAACGACCCTCTGAACAAAAGGGCTTTTTAGAGATTATGTGTTTCTTTAGGTCAGCAAATGATTTGCGTGTCCTATAACGAGTCTTCATTTCATGTATAAATTCAGGACCAAGCAGATTATTGTCTAGGTTTGGAAGCTCATGAGAGCGAGTTCCGCCATCTCGCAGAAGTCAGCGATTTGGCTATTCTCACAATATAAATATGATAGGAAGCCTGGCTTATTCACAATACAGCCCTACTGGTCGCTTTGAGTAATGCCATTTTGGAGGATAAAAGAGCCTTAGCGTTTAGAGGTGTGAAGAGTTCCCTGCCTTGCTCCGGTTTAGTTAACATAAGGAGCATAGGACCCACCGCATCCGATATTTTTTAAATTGGATGTGTTAAGGGTCTAGTCAATATTATCGAGTGGGAAAGCTGTTTCAGAAAGCAAGGCCAGGTCACTCTCAACAACGCCTCACTGTGGTGCCCTGCATGAGGAAAAGAAGAACTCAAACGAGTTCAGTTCTTAGAAAGCGAGGTGTTATGCAACCTGAAAAAGACAACTTTATTTGCCATTGAAGTGTGCCTCCAATGAGGTGTAATACAGCGTGTGGGGAAGCCTCAGTGTCAGTAACTGACTGAGGTAACGCTTGGGGGCTGCTTTCCACAGCCACCCATGACTTATCTTTTATTATTATATGCTCCTCAGAGGATTAATTAGAAGATAGGGAGGAAGAGGGGCATTTGGAACCTATTTCTTCTATCTGTGGAGACATCTTTCACAGATAAGGATTCTGGTAAAGAGCAGATTTTCTTTCCCATCAGTGGCTGAAAAATTATTCGCGATAACTCCCCCTGGGTCACGTGACCGTGTCTGCTAGTAGCGGCTGTGATCAAGTTGAAGACGGCCCAGGGAGGCTGCCAATGGCACCCATTAGCTGGTGCTAGGTGGCTGTCTCCCCAATGAACAAATCCTTTTTATTGGCACAATATCTAATGATGAGAAATTTTCTCCAATGTGGCACACTCATTTTCTAACTTTATTCTTAAATACTCATTCATAATACAACAAACATATACTTCTAAAGAATGTGCAATTAAAAGTAAATTATGGGAAGGAGAAAAGTTAATTAATATTTTATATTTATATTATACTGCTTAGAATGCTCATTGTCCTTTTAAATATACTGTGCATGTGTAAATACCATCTTCTCTGTATTCTCATTATAATGAGCAGATTCTGAAAATTTCAATAGGATCCACGGACAATCTGATGTTTCCTGATTATCCTTGGCAGCACAACACAAATGGGTTTTAGTCCCCTAGGTACAATTAAGCAGAGACAGGTTAATTAGCAATAAGCATTAAATAATTAAACAATCAAGGACTTCCCCTATAAGTATGTACCGGTGACCGGGCCCCAGTGTATTTTTTCTTTCTCTCTAGGTTCGGTTCGGAGACAGTTCCCTATCCTACAGAAGAAAAAGATTTTATCCGGGCTGTATACAGAGATTAGTCTCTGTCCCTCAGCTTCGAAGGTGTACCAAGATAGCGGATGTGCCTTGCTACACGGTGACGGCGCGTTCGCCTCTCTCGAAAAGGCGGCATCAGGAAGAGGTATGATTCCTACCTACTGCACCCCCCGTCGCCGAGGTCTTGGAGGAGTAGTCGGACTAATTGCCTGTGCTCTTCCGGTGACCGGAAGTGCTGATCGGCGTTACAGAGGCATGGATGGGGGCGGAAGTGATATCATCCCTGGCTCCGCCCCCGGATATGACTCGTGGACGTGGCGGGTTTAAAAGGCCGGCGTCTTTTGAAAGGATGGCGTGCTCTGCCTCTGTTCCAGCCTTCTGCTTGCTAATGTTGGTATGGCTGTCTGATTTATACGACGGAATGTTTTCTCTATGCTGTTGTTCCTAGGCACATATTGTTCTACCATACATTTTGTCTCTGATCTTATCTAGATGTTGGCCTCTAGAAGAGAAGGTAGGAAAAGGACCCACAAATCAAGACACATACTTTGCAGCAAACGCCGTCAGCCCCTTCCTGATGATGTTGAGCCAGATCTCCGTGTATTGTGCTCCACCCCAGTTAATTCCTCTCCCAGGGAGGACTCCAGCGGATTTATGCAGTAGTTCAAGCAGCAGTTATCTGTAGCTTTTGAGGAAGCCAAGTCATCACACCATTCTAAAAGGGCCAGACACTCTTCCTCTCCACCTCCTCAGTATCAAGAGGTTTCCTCCTCAGCAGGTGCCTCAGACTCAGAGGTGGTCTCTGATGCTCCAGATTTTGACGACCCCAAGGAATATTATATCTTGAGCAAAGATAAGCTCCATGATCTTCTCAAAGCGGTGAAAGATATGTTGGAGATGGGGAAAGAGGTTGAACACAAATCTAAAAAGGACAGACTTTTTTATTTTCCCATTTCCAAAGGGAAAAATGTTCCCAGTCATCCTGTCCTAACGGAATGGATGAAACAGGATAGGGATAGGCCAGAAAAGAAGGCAGATCTGGGCTCACGGTTCAGAAACCTTTACAGGCTGGATGAATCCTGCTCAAAGGTGTGGGAAAATGTGCCAAAGGTGGATTTACCAGTAGTGAAATTGCCAAAGAATGCTGTTTTTCCCTCTGATGAATCAACAATACTGAAAGACCCCATGGACCGCAAAGTGGATTCCCTCTTGCAGAAATTTTATACATCATCAGTGGGCTTGTGCAAAGCCTCCTTGTCTTCAGTGTCGGTGGCTAGAGCTCTCCCGGTCTGGTTGAGCCATTTGTCGATGGATCTAGAGGAAGGAGTCCCAATTGGATAACATAAAATGTGCAACTAGAGCCCTATCCCTTTCGAATGCAGCCAGAAGAGCTCATTGGCTTAAATTGTGGTCAGGAGATAATCTCTCCAAAAATAATTTTTGTAGTCTCCCTTTCCAGACAGAATCCTTATTCGGTCGCCAGTTTATGGATATCTTGGAATCCTTAGTTGATGGCAAAGAGGCCAGGTTTCCTGAACCTAAAAGGAAGGATAACCGGCGCTATTTTCATAATCAGAAAAGAAGATCTCCAAAGTTTAAAAGAACGTTTCCAGACCATCAGCCTACATTTGGAGCAAAGCGGGAAAACTTTTCCTCCTTTCGGAAGAAGAACCCCAATCAAAAGCTCAGTGATTTATGATGCCAAGCCAATCCTGCAGGTAGGGACGAGGCTTCAGAGGTTCTCCTCTCGGTGGTCGGTGACATCATCCGACGAGTGGGTGACAACAACCATCAAGAGAGTATACTTGTTGCAGTTCAAAATGTTCCCCTCAGACCACTTTGTTCTCAATGTGCATCACAATCCGATAGTCCATCAGCTTTTACAGTTTTTTCTTCAGAAAGCAGCCATGGAGGCTGTTCTAGTCTTAGAGAGGGGGCAAGGAGTCTACCCCAGAGTATTCCTGGTGCCCAAATCAGACGGCAGTTGGAGACTGGTTATAGACCTGACTTTCCTCAATCAATATCTGTTGAGGAGAACTTTCAAGATGGAGACCATCCAGTCGGTGATGAATCTTCTGCAGAGAAACGATGTTCTTGCAACGATCAACCTTACGGACGCATACTTGCATGTCCCTATTCTGTCCGCTCACAAAAATTTCCTTAGACTAGCGGTCCAGGCTCAGTGTGGAATACAGCAGTCCCAATTCACCTGCCTACCCTTCGGGATCTCGACAGCACCTCGGGTGTTCACAAAAATTGTAGTGGTCTTAACTGCAGCACTGAGGCTGAAAGGAATATGTGTGGTGCCTTACTTGGACGACTGGCTAATAAGAGCACCATCAAAATCTCTACTCCAGGAACATCTCCACGCCACTCTGAAATTTCTTCACTTTCACGGGTTCCTGGTGAACTTCAAGAAGTCACAGCTCTCGCCATCACGGAGTCTGAAATTTTTAGGGTTCATAGTGAATTCTCGGTCAATGACGGTCAAATTGTCTCCAGACAGGATTTCTGCAATACGGGGCTCAGTAGAACACCTCATTCACCATCCGAAGGTATCGGTTCAAGGGGCTATGAAAGTCTTAGGTCTAATGACCTCATCTATAGAAGCGGTCCCATGGGCCAAATCCCACATGAGGTCATTGCAGCTCGACATCCTCAGATCTTGGGACAAGAATTTCAAAAACCTGGATGTTCTCTTCAAAGTTTCCAGCTTTACTCTTCAAGACCTCAGCTGGTGGTTAATCTCAGACACTCTCCGGTCCGACAAATCCCTCATTCCCCCACCACAGAAAGTCCTCACAACGGATGCCTCCTCCTGGGGTTGGGGTGCCTATGTAGATCACCTATGGGTTCAAAACAGAAATGTTACTATCCTCCAACATGAGGGAACTCAGGGCAGTAAGACTGTCGCCACTGTTTTTCAAAACTCATCTAAAGAATCTTCAGATCCTGGTCCAGTCGGACAAAGTAGCAACTGTTTTTTATATAAGCAATCAAGGAGGAACGAGGAGTGTCTCAATGTCGGCCGAATGCAGACTACTTATGAGGTGGGCAGAAGAATATTCTTTAGGAATTTCAGCGGTTCACATCAAAGGCTCGATGGACCACACTGCAGATTTCCTCAGCCGCAACACCTTCCATCCAGGGGAGTGGAGTCTCAACCCTCAAGTCTTCAACAGTTTGACTACCACATGGGGAATGCCAGACTTGGATGCGATGGCGTCAGAAGAGAACAACAAAGTCCTCAGCTTCTGTTCTCTATACCACGCACGCCATGCGGTATCTTTGGATGGCCTGTCTGTCAGTTGGAGGGGAAAATATATTTATATTTTTCCTCCCCTTCCCTTAACACCCAGGGTATTGAGAAAAGTGTGAAACGAAGGATTGGAAGCCATTGCAATCCTGCTATTTTGGTCCCGCAAGGCCTGGTTCTCCCTAGCGTGGTCTCTCTCGAAGGGTAGGTTCCTGGAACAACCGATATCAGCAGACCTCCTATTCCAGAAAGGGGTGTATCACCCGAAGCCTTGCAGTCTACATCTCACGGCCTAGAGACTGACTGGGAGAATGTGATGGAATTGGGGCTCTCCTCCGACGTCATTAACACCCTATTGTCAGCCAGACGTCCCTCAACTGTCAAAGTGTATAACAGGGTTTGGATCCTTTTCGTCTCCTGGTGCTCTAGAAATGCAGCAAACCCAGCCTCTTTGAACACAATCCTTCAATTTCTTCAGGAGGGCTTCAATAAAGGTGTAAAGGATCTGCCAGACACAGATTCTGTGTCGACGCCCGTGGTTAATCAGTCTGCATCTGTCCTTAGGTCTGATAGAGTGACTCGATCTGCTACCACTCAGGCTGGTAGGCTGAGGAGTGGGAGAACCTATCAGAGCCTGGCCAGACGGTTCTAGCTCCCACCCTTGGTCTATTTATACCTTCATTTGCTGTCTGTCCTCTGCCTGTGATTCTTGTGTTTCCTGGCTCTGCTGTTCCTGCTAATACCATTGACCTCTGCTTCTTATTGACCCTGCTTGACTGACTATTCTCCTGTTCTGCCTCCATGTTTGACTTGGCTCGTTCACTACTCTGTTGCTCACGGTGTTTCCGTGGGCAACTTCCCCTCTTTCCTTGCTTCTGTGTTCCCTTGTCTGCTTTGTTTGTCGTTCACATAGTGAGCGTAGGGACCGTCGCCCAGTTGTACGCCGACGCCTAGGACGGACTGTGCAAGTAGGCAGGGACTGAGTGGCGGGTAGATTAGGGCTCACCTGTCCGTCTCCCTAACCCGACATTACATAATCACAGGCCCATATACCTTTTCTATCCTGGTCCCTGACACACTATGGACCCCCTTGAGGCCCTGGCTCAGCAAATGCAGGGTCTCTCCCAACAGGTATTGTAGAGAATTGTAGGCTCTATTTCCGTCTAAGGCCCCACTCCTCAGGTTCTGAGAACCAGCGAGTGGGTATAATTATGTGCCGGCTCCAGGACGGCCCCCAAGCATGGGCCTTCTCCTTGGCTCCTGACGCCCCTGAACTTTCCTCTGTTGACCTTTTTTTTCTGCTCTCGGGCTCATCTATAACGACACTGACAAGACTGCCTTTGCCAAGAGTCAGCTGGTAACCTTACGTCAGGGTAAGAGACCCGTTGAGGAGTACTGTTCTGACTTTAGGAAGTGGTGTGTAGCTTCTCGGTGGAATGACCCTGCCTTGAGGTGCCAGTTTAGATTGGGTCTGTCGAACACCCTGAAAGACCTGTTAGTTAGCTATCCCTCTTCTGACTCTCTAGATCAGGTTATGGCCTTAGCGGTACGTCTTGACCGACGTCTCAGGGAACGACGAATTGAACGTTTTTGTGCTAGGTCCAAGACTCCCAGGACCTGACCAGCGGGCTTACTATGTTCTTTGCCCAGTCCTCAGAGACCTTGGAGCCATATCTCCATGGATTTTATCACCGATCTGCCTCCATCCCAAGGCAAGTCGGTGATGTGGGTTGTAGTAGACCTCTTCAGTAAGATGTGCCACTTTGTACCCCTCAAGAAACTACCCAATGCCAAGACGTTAGCTACCTTGTTTGTCAAACACATCCTTCATCTCCATGGGGTTCCTGTCAATATTGTTTCTGACAGAGGGGTACAATTTGTTTCATTGTTTTGGAGAGCTTTCTGTAAGAAGTTGGAGATTGATCTGTCCTTCTCCTCGGCCTTCCATCCTGAAACTAATGGCCAAACTGAGAGGACTAATCAGTCTCTAGAACAATATTTAAGGTGTTTTATATCTGACTGTCAATATGATTGGGTCTCCTTCATTCCCCTCGCCGAATTTTCCCTTAATAACCGGGTCAGTAACTCGTCAGGGGTCTCCCCCTTTTTCTGTAGTTTTGGGTTTAATCCACAGTTCTCCTCCGTTTCACCTGGTGGTTCCAACACTCCCGAGGTAGATGTCGTTCATCGGGAACTGTGCACAGTCTGGGCCCAGGTTCAGAAGAACCTTGAGGCGTCCCAGAGCACACAAAAGACTCAGGCAGATAGAAGACGTTCAGCTAACCCCTTGTTTGTGGTCGGGGATCTGGTGTGGCTGTCTTCAAAAAACTTGTGCCTTAAAGTTCCGTCCATAAAGTTTGCTCCCCGGTATATAGGGCCATACAAGGTCATTGAGGCCCTTAACCCTGTCTCCTTCCGGCTGGAGTTACACCCGTCCTTTCAAATACACGACGTGTTTCATGCCTCCCTCCTGAAACGCTGCTCCCTGTCCTTGGCTACCTCGAGGAAACCCCTGGTCCCTGTTCTCACCCCTGAAGGGGTGGAATTCGAGGTGGCCAAGATTGTGGACAGCAGGATGGTCCAAGGCTCCCTCCAGTACCTGGTCCATTGGATAGGATACGGGCCTGAGGAGAGGACTTGGGTACCTGCCCTTGATGTTCACGCTGGGGTATTGCTCAGGAGGTTCCATCTTCGGTTCCCCAATAAGCCAGGTCCACCTAGGGTCCAGTGGCCCCTCATAAAAGGAGGGTACTGTAAAGGATCGGACAGACACAGCTTCTGTGTCGACGCCCGTGGTTAATCAGTCTGCATCTGTCCCTAGGTCTAATAGAGTGACTCGATCTGCTACCACTCAGGCTGGTAGGCTGAGGAGTGGGAAAACCTATCACAGCCTGGCCAGACGGTTCTAGCTCCCACCCTTGGTCTATTTATACCTTCATTTGCTGTCTGTCCTTTGCCTGTGATTCTTGTGTTTCCTGGCTCTGCTGTTCCTGCTAATACTATTGACCTCTGCTTCTTATTGACCCTGCTTAACTGACTATTCTCCTGTTCTGCTTTTGTTACCACGTACTCTCCAGGTTTGATTCGGCTCGTTTCTGTGGGCAACTTCCCCTCTTCCCTTGCTTCTGTGTTCCCTTGTCTGTTTTGTTTGTCGTTCACATAGTGAGCGTAGGGACCGTCGCCCAGTTGTACGCCTAGTCGCCTAGGATGGACTGCGCAAGTAGGCAGGGACTGAGTGGCGGGTAGATTAGGGCTCACCTGTCCGTTTCCCTACCCCGACATTACAAAAGGGTTAAAACGAAATACCCTTAAAGTGCAGTTTACAACGATCAATGCCCAACTGCAAAACCGTTTCGCTAACCAACAGTTGGTGAAGACCTTCTTCAAGGCTTTAAGAAACCTTAGCCCTGACTCTCAAGTACCCTCTCCTTCCTGGGATCTTTCAGTGGTTGTGTTAGCTCTAACAAAGCCTCTGTTTGAACCCTTGCAAGAGTCGTCCATCAGATTTCTCTCCTTCAAGGCTTTCTTTCTGGTGGCAATCACATCGGCCAGGCGCATAAGCAAGCTCCAGGCCCTCTCCTTCAAAGAACCCTATTTGAGAGATCTTGAAGCTTGTCTTCAAAAATATCAATCAAGAAATACTGTTGCCAGTCCTTTTCCCTCATCCCCAAGGTGAAGACAAGGAAAATTGGCATACACTGGATGTGAAAAGAGCCGTCCTTTCAAAAGAAAAAAGGCTTTTAGAAAATCAGAAAATGTGTTCCTCCAGCATGCCGGTCCTAACAAGGGTCAAAGAGCAAGTAAACCCACCCTAGCCAGGTGGATTAGGTCAACCATTGAGAAATGTTATAATCTTAGTGAGCTTCAATCTCCTCTACAGATTAGGGCACATTACACACTCTCTACAGCTACCTGATGGACAGAAGTCAGACATATTCCCCTGGACCAAATCTGCAAGGCTGCTACCCGGGCTTCCGCATAAACCTTTATCAAGCACTATAGGCTCGACTCACTAGCATCAGAAGGTTCTCTTTTTGGCAAAAGAGTGCTTGAAATGGAGTCTGCTATACCTCCCATATAGCTATTTTTTGGCAAGTCCCATTTGTGTTGTGCTGCCAAGGATGATCAGGGAAACGAAAATTTACTCACCTAAATTTTTATTTCCAGGAGTCCGTAGGCAGCACAAGCTTTCCTCCTTGGCAGAACTTATATTTATTGCTTCATCAAAATACGCTGGGGCCCGGTCACCGATACATACTTATAGGGGAAGTCCTTGATTGTTTAATTATTTAATGCTTATTTCTAATTAACCTGTCTCTGCATAATTGTACCTAGGGGACTAAAACCCATTTGTTTTGTGCTGCGTACGGACTCCAGGAAATAAAAATTTTGGTAAGTTGATTTCAATTCAACCTATCCGAGGCTTTTCTTCTTCCACTAGGTAGCATTGTCTTTTTTCTCTCCTTTAACAAAATGTTTTATAAAAAACATGTTGATGGTTGACCAAGCTGAATGTGCATGTTTATGGGGAAGTAGAGGTGATAACTGTCAGCCAAATGACTGTTCACTGACAACTATTTCATGATTATGGCCAGCTGAAGCATTAATGAGCAGAACCGCATATGCAAAATCCTGTGCGTGTCAAAGAGATAATCGAGAAGAGTTCTGTGAGACCACTACTACGTGTTAATGATTAGTTAGCTACTCTGTAAGAAAGCTCACCCAAGAAGAGGATAGGATACATACACAGAAACTCTATGTACTGTACTGTATGTATCTTACCCATATACATGCCATACTGACATCACCTTTGAGGCCAGTGTCACGTGCCATACTTACAGCACCACTGCCATTTGTAAATCAGGGTTTTTGTATAGTTTTATGTGGAGGCTCCCCTTCATATGAATGTAGAAATGGGGGCGTAGCTAGGGGAGGCAGGAGGGGCATGTGCCCTGGGTGCAACTGGGAGAGACGGTAGGGGGGGCACCGATCCGGGTGCAGGTACAATTGACTACTCCTCCTGGAGCAGAATCCCCTCTGACGTCACTATCCATATATGGACAGTGACATCAGGGGCTCCTCCTCTAGGAGAGGAATCATACCTCCCATCTATCCCGGGCGGCAGGTGGTGTGTTCCGCAGGCAACTGTATCTGCATCCTCAGATAGCAGATACAGTTGAACTTAATGCTGAAGCAAGGAACAGTAATCTCCCTGCTTCAGCATTAGTTCAGAGCAGAGGAGCAGAGGGAGTTCCTCCGCTCGCCGAGGACTCCCCGGGCACAGCGCTACTTAGAGCGCTGTGCCCAGGGAAGCCCTTGACTGCACTGTCCATATATGGACAGTGACGTCAGTGGCTCCTCGGAAGCGGAATCCCGTTGGAATCCCATGCCATAGCGTCGGCAACAGTGATTTGCTTCAGAGGAGCCCCTGATGTTACTGTCCATATATGGACAGTGACATCACTGTCCGTATGTGAACAGTAGCATCTAGGTGCGGAATCCTCGGCCAATGCTCTGGCTGGAGATTCTGCTCCTAGAGGGAGTCCCAATGGCGCTATCTACAGGGGTGAGGGGGAAGCGCTATCTACAGGGAAGGTGGTGCTATCTCAAGGGGGTGTGACACTATCTACATGGGCACTGTTGCACTATATAGAGTCACTATCTACAGGGGACACTGGCGCTATCTACATGGGTACTGTGGACACTATCTACATGGGCACTGGCACTAGGGGCATCTAAGGGGGCATTATACTGTATGGGCAGTTATGGGGCATTTTACTGTATGGGGGCATCTAAGGCAGCATTATACAGTATGGGGCATTATACTGTATGGGGGTAGCTATAGTGGCATTATACTGTATGGGGCAGCTGTGGGGGCATTCTACTCTATGAGGGCAGCTATAGGGCACTATAATGTATGGGGCAGCTATGTGGGGCATTAAGCGGTATGGGACATCTTTGGGGGCATTAAGCTCTATAGGGGCAGCTATGGGGCATTAAGCTGTATGGGGAAGCTATAGGGGCATTATGTTGTATGGGGGAAGCTACAGGGGCATTATGCTGTATGGGAGCAGCTATAGGGGCATTATGCTGTATGGGGGGATTTGATGGGGCATTATACTGCATGGGGGCATCTGTGTGGGCCTTTTACTGTTTTGGGGCATCTGTGTGGGCATTATATTGTATGGGGTCATCTGTGTGGGCTTTATACTGTATGGGTGCATCTATGGGGGCCTTATATTGTTTGGTGGCAGCTAGAGGGCATTATACTGTGTAAGGGCAGCTAGAGGGCATTATACCGTGTTGCTATGCATGCCGCATCGGTTGTCCCTCTTTGTGATACTTGAAAGTTGTGAGGTATGGCGGAATCCCGGTCAAAGCGTTGCCACGCTCTTCCCGGGGATTCCGCTCCTGGAGAAGCCCCTGACGTCACTATCCGTATATGAAGAGTGACATCAGAGGCGCCTCTAGGGGGACCCAATGGCGCTATGTACAGGGCTTCCTGGGTGTAGTGCTATCTATTTACAGGCGGCTGTGTGGCACTATCTATAAGGGGGGTGAATGTGGCACTATCTAACAGGGGGGAAGTGGCACTATCTACAAGGAGGTGTGTGTGGTACTATCTACAGGGGGACTGTGTAGTATTATCTACAAGTGGAGGCTGTTCATTATGTCACCATATAGTCTCATTAACCTAAGTTATAGAATCTATTTTAGTCAGGCACTGACCTCTTTACTTATTTTATTTTAATTTATTGTTATGTTAACTCCCTTATAGAACTATATTGCTTGTAAATGGTTTTATGTTCGAGTTACATAAAAAAAAATAAGATGAAAAAAAAAATTACATCTCATTGATTGGTAGAGAAAGCAAACCTGATGAGGGGGAAGGAGATGTCGGGAAAGAGGTTCGGGGGGGGTGGCAAACTGATTCCGGGTGCTGGAGAACCTAGCTATGCCTCTGGTAGAAGTAGGGATGTAGATAATATAATCACATTAGTTGAGATGAGATAATCACATTAGTTGAGATGAGGTGGTTGCAGTTGAACAACAACTTTTATTTGTTACACAACAGTGTGGAGCTTTTCTTGATAGGTTGTCTTGAGGTAGTACAAACAACAGCAAACACAGTTGTTGAAACTAGCTGAACCTTAACCCCTTCCCGCCGCAGCCACTTTTGGACTAAATAACAGAGCCCCATTTTTAAAATCTGAAATGTGTCACTTTATTTGGTAATAACTTTAGAATGCTTTCAGCAATCCAAGCTATTCTGTGATTATTTTCTCATGACAAATTGTACTTTATGTCAGGGGTAAAATTTGGTTAATAAATTCATTGCTTATTTGTGAAAAACTCCAACATTTTGAGAAATTTTCTAAATTTGAATGTATCTGCTTGTTAGACAGATTGTTATATCACACAAAATAGTTACCAATTAACATTTCCCATATGTCTACTTTAGGTTGTCATCATTTTTTGTACATCCCTTTATTTTTCAGGGACGTTACAAGGCTTATAAGTTTAGCAGCAATTTCTCAAATTTTCAAGAAAATGTCAAAAGCCTATTTTTATAGGGTCCAGTTCAGTTCTGAAGTGGCTATGAGGGGCCTATATTTTGAGGAAACTCCCATAAATCACCCCATTTTAAAAACGGCACCCCTCAAAGTATTCCAAACAGCATTTAGAAAGTTTCTTAACCCTTTAGGCGATTCACAGGAATTGAAGCAAAGTGGAGGTGAAATTTACAAAGTTAATTTTTTTGCAGAAATTCAATTTTAATTAAAAAAAATTCTGTAACATAGCAAGTGTTAACATAAAAACACAACTCAATATTTACTGCCCAGATTCTTTCGTTTTTAGAAACATCCCACATGTGTCCCCAGTGTGCTGCTGGACTGAAACACAGGCCTCAGCATCAAAGAAGCACCTAGTGGATGTTGGGGTCTTCTTTTTATTAGAATATATTTTAGGCATCATGTCAGGTTAGAAAAGGTCTTGTGGTGCTAAAACAAAGGAAAGACCTAAAAAAAAGAACCCATTTTGCAAACTCCACAAGGAATTCATCTAGGGTTGTAGTCAGCATTTTGACCCCACAGGTGTTTCATAGATTTTGTTAGAATTGGGCAGTGAAAATTAAAAAATATATATTTTTCAATAAGACGTGGCTTTAGTTCAAAATATTTCATTTTCTCATCAAGCAAAGGAGAAAAAGCACCCTAACATTTGTAAAGCAACATCTCTAGAGTAGGGAAATACCCCATATATGTTCATAAACTTCTGTTTGGGCACATGGCAGGACTCAGAAGGGAGGAAGCACCATTGGGCATTTGGAGCACAGATTTTGCTGGATTGATTCCTTTGCACCATGTTGCAATGACAGAGACCCTGAGGTACCAGTGCAGTGAAACCGCTGAAGGGTTACTCCATTTGGTAAACTACACCCCTTGATAAATTCATCTAGGGGTGTAGAGCATTTTGACCTCACAGGTTTTTGTTGAAGTTTGTAGAACTGGGATGTGAAAATAAAAGAATAAAAAAATTCCAATAAGTTGTAGTTCTAGCTGAAAATATTTAATTAAACAAACTAAGTTTTTGGGCATCCAGTTGGCAAATTAAGTTTAACCCCTTCCCGCTCCTGGAGGTACTATTAGGTCATGGTAGCTGTATCGTTCGCGCTCCATGACCTAATAGTACGTCTCGGGAGTAACGGCCGTTTCGGCCGTCCTCCCGACACATACAGAGGCTGTGACAGCTGCTGTCTCGTAAAGCAGCTGTCACAGCTCCTACAGCAGGGACCGATCGCTGTGTCCCCGCTGATTAACCCCTTAAAAGCCGCGTTCCATAGAGATTGCGGCTTTTTAGGGGTTAAGCTGCCATCGCGGCCTGCTACACGATAGCGGCCGGCGATGGTGACTATGGCAACCGGACACCAAACAATGGCGTCCTGCTATGCCATAGACGGAAGCCTAGTGTGTCCTGACAAAGTCAGGACCCACTATGCATGCTGTCAGTCAGTAGCTGACAGTTCTAATACACTGCACTACGCATGTAGTGCAGTTTATTAGAATAACAATCAGGGCCTCCTGCCCTCAAGTCCCCTAATGGGACAAAGTAATAAAGTAAAAAAAAAAGTAAAAAAAAAGATGTGTAAAAATAAGAAAATAAACGTTTTAAAAGTAAAAATCCCCCTTTTTACCTTATCAGTCCTTTATTATTAATAAAAATATATAAACAAACAAATAAACTATGCATAATTGGTATCGCCGCGTCCGTAACGGCCTGAACTACAAAATTATTTTGTTATTTATCCCGCACGGTGAACGCCATAAAAGAAAATAATAATAAACCGTACAACAATCACAATTGTTTGGTCACTTCAACTCCCAAAAAATTGAATAAAAAGAGATCAAAAAGTCGCATGTACCTAAAAATGGTACTGATCGAAACTACAGTTCGTTACACAAAAAAATAAGTCCTCACACGGCTTTATTGATGGAAAAATAAAAAAGTTCTGGCTCTTAGAAAAAGGTAACACAAAAAGTAAATGATTTTTTACAAAACTTATTTTATTGTGCAAACGCCATAAGACATAAAAAAAACCTATAAACATCTGGTATCGACGTAATCGTATCGCCCTGCAGAATAAAGTGAATGTGTCATTTATAGCGCACGGTGAATGCTGTAAAAAAAATAGAATAAAAAAACAATAGTAGAATTGCTGTTTTTTTAGTCACCACGCCACCTAAAAATAGAATAAAAACTGATCAAAAAGCCGCATGCACCCCAAGAAAATGACAATGAATTCCTCAAGGGGTCTAGTTTCCAAAATGGGGTCACTTTTGGGGTGTTTCCACTGTTTTGGCACCACAAGACCTCTTGAAACCGGACATGGTGCCTAATAAAAAAGAGGCCTCAAAATCCACTAGGTACGCCTTTGCTTCGGAGGCCGGTGCTTCAGTCCATTACCGCACTAGGGCCACATGTGGGATATTTCTCAAAACGGCAGAATCTGGGCAATACGTATTAGGTTGCGTTTCTCTGATAAAACCTTTTGCGTTATAAAAAAAATGGTATAAAGAGGATTTTCTGACAAAAAAAATAATGTAAATTTCACCTCTACTTTGCTCTAAATTTCTGTGAAACACCTAAAGGGTTCATAAACTTTCTAAATGCTGTTGTGAATACTTTGAGGGGTCTAGTTTCTAAAATGGGGTGTTTGATAGGGGTTTCTAATATCTGGGCCCCTCAAAGCAACTTCAGAACTGAACTGTAACCTAAAAAAAAAAACAAATAATTAGGCAATACTTCACTTCTTACATTATACTGATAATGAGCCGTGCCCATCCCGAGATTACCCCAGTTTTGAACGTTTGTATAAACGGAGACCCCTATTAGACCATTTCAGTGCCCGGTTTTCCCAAGCATACACCCCCGAGAAGAGTATTTCTATTGATGAGTCCTTGGTACATTTTAAAGGGAGGGTTCAATTCCGCGAGTACCTGCCGGGTAAGAGGGCAAGGTATGGCGTGAAGATGTATAAGCTGTGCAAGAGTGCATCAGGGTATACCTACAGATTTAGGATATATGAAGGGAAGGACGGCAGTACTCAGCCCCCAGAGTGCCCCCACTTACTGGGAGTTAATGCAAAAATTGTGTGGGATTTGGTGCACCCACTGCTGGACCAGGGTTACCACCTCTACCTGGATAATTTTTATACCAGCATCCCACTCTTCAACTGCCTCGCTTCCAGAAGTCCTGTGGCATGCGGCACTGCTAGAAGAAATCTGAGAGGCCTCCCTAAGACTCTGCTTGGGCAAACACTCAGAAGGGGTGAGAGCAGGGCACAATCTAGCAGCAACATATTGTGTGTCAAGTACAAGACAAGAGAAATATCCTTGTATTGACAACAATACATGGCCACACCAGTACCCATGTACCAGTACGAGGTACCAGTACAGAGACCCCCAAACCAGACTGCATCCTGGACTACAATAGGTACATGGGAGGGGTGGACTTGTCAGATCAAGTCCTGAAGCCCTACAGCGCCATGCAGTGTGGTATAAGAAGCTGGCCGTGCACATCATACAGATGGCATTGTACAATGTGTACGTGCTACATCAATGTGCAGGCCAGAGGGGAACTTTCCTGGAATTTCAAGAGGTGATTATCAAGAACCTAATCTTCAGGGACCAAGAAGGGGGGGGGCACCCAGTACTCCTGGAAGCGAGGCCACACGCATCATACCAGGGCAACACTTTCCAGGAGAAGTTCCCCAAACTGGCAAGAAGGGAAAAAGTCAAAAGAGGTGCAAAGTCTGCTATAAGAGGGGGATAAGGGAGGACACAATATATCAATGTGACACAATTGATCCCAAAAAATCAGAGCTCTGTATGAAAGAGTGTTTTAAAATTTATCATACATCCCTTGGTTTATAATTTACCCCAATTTTACTTACCCTGATGCACTCCGCACAGCTTATCCCCCCTCGTCTTTCCCCTATGGGCCCCGCTGTGTGCCCAGGCAGCTGATAACATGTAGGGTATTGCCGTACCCAGGAGAACCCACATTACAGTTTATGGGGTGTATGACTCTGGTCAAAATGCTCACTACACCTCTAGATTAATGCCTTAAGGGTGCAGCTTTTAAAACGGGGTCACTTCTTGCGGGTTTCAACTGTACTGGCACCTCAGGGGCTTCTGCATACATGACTTCGCACCAGAAAATCCCCAGTACGCCAAATGGTGGTCCTTTTCTTCTGAGCCCTCCCATGGACCCAAACCGCAGTTTATCACCACAAATGGGGTATTGCAGCACTCAGAACAAATTGCGCAACAGAATGGGGTATTTTGTTTCTTGTGAAAATAAGACATTTTCAGCCAAAACAACATATTATTGGAAAAAAATAATTTTGTTTTCATTCCCAGCCCAATTCAAATAAGTTCTGTGAAGAAACTATGGGGTCTAAATGGTCACATTACCCATAAATGAATTCCTTGAGGGGTGTAATTTCCAAAATGTGGTCATTTCTGGTTGGTTTCCATTGCTTTGATACTTCTGGGGCTCTGCAAATGCGACATGGCACCCGAAAACCAAACCAGCAAAATCTGCACTCCAAAGAACACACAGCGCTCCTTCCCTTCTGAGGCCTCCCATGGGCCCAAACGGCAGTTTATCGCCACAAATGGGGTATTGCTGCACTCAGGAGAAATTGGGCAAGAAAATGGGATATTTTTTATTGTGAAAAAACTGTGCGGTCAAAATGGTAACAACAACCATAAATTAATTCCTTGAGGGGTTTAGTTTCCAAAATGGGGTCACTATTGGGGGATTCCTACTGTTTTGTCAACTCAACAGCTTTTCAAACCTGGCATGCTGCCTAAAATATATTCTAATAAAAAAAGAGGCCTCAAAATGCACTAGGTGCATCCTTGCTTCTAGGGCTTGTGTTTTATTCCACGAGTGCAGTAGAGCCACATGTGGGACATTGCTAAAAACTGCAGAATCTGGACAATACATATTTAGTAGTGTTTTTCTGGTAAAACCTTCTGTGTTACAGAAAAAAAATTGAATGAAATTGAACTTCAGCAAGAAAAATGAAATTTGCAAATTTCACCTCCACTTTGCTTTAATTCCTGTGAAATGCCTGAAGGGTTAAAAAACTTTCTAAATGCTGTTTTGAATACTTTGAGGGGTCTAGTTTTTAAAATGGGGTGTTTTATCAGGGTTTCTAATACATAGGCCCCTCAAAGCCACTTCAGATCTGAAGAGGTACCTTAAAAAAAAGGCTCTTCAAATTTTCTTAAAAATATGAGAAATTGCAGTTTATGTTCTAAGCCTTGTAACGTCCAAGAAAAATAAAAGAATGTTCAAAAAACGATGCCAATCTAAAGTAGACATATGGGAAATGTGAACTCGTAACTATTTTGGGTGGTATAACCGTCTGTTTTACAAGCAGATGCATTTAAATTCTGAAAAATGCTATTTTTTCACAATTTTCTACATTTTGCAATTTTTCACCAATAAACACTGAATATATCGACCAAATTTTACCACGAACATGAAGCCCAATGTGTCACGAGAAAACAATCGCTTGGATAGGTTTAAGCATTCCGACGTTATTACCACATAAAGTGAAATATGTCAGATTTGAAAAATGGGCTCTGAGCCTTAAAGGGAATGTGTTGCCAGAAAAACATGTTTTTTTTTTTTTAATTAAACATTTAGTGTGTAGGTGATTAAACATTGTTCAAATTTTTTTTTTTTTTTTCACGAGTCAGGAAATATTATAAATTAATTCTAATTTATAATATTTCCCATTGCTGGTCACTAGATGGAGCTATTCCCAAAATTGAAGCATTGCATGTGGTAAAGCAACCACATTGCTTTATGCTGCAAAATTGGGTAAAAAGCCCTCGCTCTAGTGAGCTCTCAGCATCCCCCCCCCTCCTCTATCCTGGCTAGTGCCGGGATAAACGAGGGGTTTGAACGGTCTAACCTCCTACACTGTGTGTCGCCATTTTTTGAGCTAACACACAGTGTAGTAGGTTTACATACAGTAGTAAACGTACACAAACACGAACATACATAGAAATCTCTTACCTGCTCCTGCCGCCGCGGCTCCCTCCGGCCCGTCCGCTCCGTCTGCTGCCGCTGGTCCAAGTGCACAAGTCCGGAAGCCGCGACCGGAAGTAGTAATCTTACTGTCCGGCCGCGACTTCCGGTCCACAGGAAAATGGCGCCGGACGGCGCGCATTTCAAATTGGACTGTGTGGGAGCGGCGCATGCGCAGTTCCCACACAGACGGCGTACATGTTAGTGGATGGAATGGGCCCGGTTCGCAGTCCCTATGGGACTGTGGCTGCCGTATTCCATGTCTGTATGTGTCGTTAATCGACACATACAGAAATGGAAAAAAAAATGGCAGCCCCCATAGGGAAGAAAAAGTGTAAAAATAAGAAAAAGTAAAACACAAACACACAAATAAATATAAACGTTTTTAATAAAGCACTAACATCTTTAACATATTAAAAAAATAATTGTGATGACACTGTTCCTTTAAGGCCAAAACTAGGCTGCGTCCTCAAGGAGTTATTAGATAAATGTAAATAGATAAATGTAAAGTTATGCATCTGGGTACCAACAACATGCATGCATCATATGTCCTAGGGAGAGCTACACTGGGGGAGTCACTTGTTGAGAATGATCTGGGTGTAATTGTAAATCATAAACTAAATAACAGCATGCAATGTCAATCAGCTGCTTCAAAGGCCAGCAAGATATTGTTGTGTATTAAAAGAGACATAGACTCGCGGGACAGGGATGTAATATTACCACTTTACAAAGCATTAGTAAGGCCTCATCTAGAATATGCAGTTCAGTTCTGGGCTCCAGTTCATAGAAAGGATGCCCTGGAGTTGTAAAAAATACGAAGAAGAGCAAAGAAGCTAATAAGGGGCATGGCCAATCTAAGTTATGAGGAAAGATTAAAAAAATTAAACCTATTTAGCCTTGAAAAAAGGGGGGACATGATTAATTTATATAAATATATTAATGGCACATACAAAAAATATGGTGAAATCCTGTTCCATGTAAAACCCCCTCAAAAAACAAGGGGGCACTCCCTCCGTCTGGAGAAAAATAGGTTCAACCTGCAGAGGCGACAAGCCTTCTTTACTGTGAGAACTGTGAATCTATGGAATAGTCTACCGCAGGAGATGGTCACAGCAGGGACAGCAGATGGCTTTAAAAAAGGCTTAAATTATTTCCTAGAACCAAAAATATTAGCCCTATGTGTAGAAATTTTTACCTTCCCTTTTCCCATCCCTTGGGTAAACTTGATGGACTTGTGTCTTTTTTCAGCCGCTAACTATGTAACTATGTAACTATGTTAGGTCTATAGGAGAAAAGCACCTCAAAGTTTGTAAAGCATTTTCTCCCGGGTATAACAATACCCCATATGTGATCGCAAACGGCTGTTGGACACACGGCAGTGCTCAGAATGGAAGGATCACCATTTGGCTTTTTGAGTGCATATTTTGCTGAATTTGTTTTTGGGAGACATGTCGCATGTGCAAAGCTTTCTGAAATACCAGTACAGTAGAAATTCCCCAGATGTGACCCCATTTTTGGGACTTTACCCCTCAAGGAATTAAATTTGGGGTGTAGTGAATATTTTGGTCCCACAGGTGTTTTATAGATTTTTTTTTAATTTGGCCATGACAATATAAATCTAAATTTCTTCCAATAATATGTTGTTTTAGCTCAATATTTTTTCATTTTTACAAGGAATATAAGAGAAAAGACACCCCAAAATTTGTTACGCAATTTCTCCTGAGTAAGGTAATACCCCATATGTGGTCGTAAACTGCTATTGGGAAAAACAGCAAGGCTCTAAAGGGAAGGAGCGCCATTTGGGTTTTGAAGTAGAGGTTTTACATGATTAGTTTTCGGACACCATGTTGCACTAAATTAAAGTACCAATACAGTGGAAACCCCTGAAAAATTACCCCATTTTGGAAACTACATCACTCAAGGAATTCATCATGAGGTGTGGTGAGCATTTTGACCCTGCAAGTGTTTTGCAGCAATGACTACACAATAGATGTTGCAGATTGAAAATTGCCATTTTTCCACAGATATACCATTTCAGTGCCCAATATGTTGTGCCCAGCTTGTGCCACTGGAGACACACACCCCATAAATTCTTAAGCAGGTTCTCCAGAGTACAGTAATACTCCATATGTGGTCATAAACTGCTGTTTGGGCACACTGCCAAGCTCAGAAGTACCGTCATTTGACTTTTGGAGTGCAGATTTTGCTTGGTAGTAGTTTTGTTTGGGATTTTGCTGATGTTTCAGCTTATAATGTGGGGGTGTAATCTACCCGCCACTCAGTCCCTGCCTACTTGCACGGCCCGTCCTAGGCGACGGCGTACAACTGGGCGACGGTCCCTACGCTCAATATGTGCACGACAGACAAACAGACAAGGGTACACAGAAGCTAAGGGAAATAGGGCAGTTGCTGTGATAGGTTCTCCCACTCCTGAGCCTACCAGCCTGAGTGTTAGCAAATCGAGTCACTCTATCAGACTTAGGAGCAGGTGCAGACTGATTAACCACAGGCGTCGACACAGAAGCTGTGTCTGGCAGATCCTTTACAGGGGGCATATGCAAGCTGTGCGGAGTACATCAGGGCATATGTAAGCTGGGCGAAGTTCATCAGGCTATAATAGAATGATGTAATAATGGGGTGAATGAATAATAAAATTAATAATCAATGGGTTGGTGTGGTACACTTTGGACCAATACTTTATGTACATGCCAGATATTTTAGGGGAAGGTGTGGCACTGATAAATGGTGTCCTTTCTAATACCCTTTCTGGAACACACTCTGGACCTTTTTGGGGTCCTTCCCTTGTTTGCAGATTGGGGAACTTTGCTCAGAAAGTGTTGCCCTACTATTAAGGCAGCCTCGCTTCCAGTGGAGATTATGACGTTCTAGGGCAGACGTGCTAGGGCCCTCCCCGGTTCCCAAATATTAGGGCCTTTATAATTATCTCTTAAAACTGAAGGAATGTCCCCAACTGATCTGCACATCAGGATAGCAAGTAAGCGTTATACAATGCCATCTGTGCAATGTGCACGGCCGGCTTTATGTACCATGGGACACGGCTATGTGAAAATTTGGGGTATTGTACAAAATATCTGCGCTCCAGTATTGCCAAATCTTTGACTTCTTTACTAGCCCTATAAGCAGCACAAGGCCCTAAAGTTTCCTGATCTCCACTGCATCTACGTGGTCCTAGCAAATGATGATGTGGGGTTTTTAGTAAAAAACTACTGTAACTAAAAAATGTGTCTGGGCCATCACTTTGCATAATTTTGCATATTTGCGTTGAGAGTCATAATGTTTTATTTTTCCATTGACGCAGCTGTGTGAGAGCTTGTTTTTTTTTAAAAAAAAACAAGCTTTAATTTGTATTGGTTTTATTTTGCGTTTTTAGTTTTTTAGCATAATTCAATTTTTTGGAAGACTAGGAAACCAAAAACAGCAATTCTAGCACTGTTTTTCTTTTTCTTTCTTTTTTACAGGGTTCACCATAAAGTATAAACAACATGTTAACTTCATTCTGTGGGTCAATGCGATTACAGCGATACCAAATTTATATTGTTTTCTTTTTTCATTTTACTACTTTCCCACAATAAACATACTCTTTTCTAAGAAAAAAGTTTTAGTGTCGCCATATTCTGAGAGGCATAACTTTTTTCTTTTTCAGTTGATATCGCTGTGGGAGGGCTTGTTTTTTGTGACTTTTTGATCACTTTTTATGAAATTTTTAAATTTCCAAAGTTCGCCGTGCGGTAAAAATAACATGATATTTATCATAGTTCAGGTTGTCCCAAACGCGGCCCATTATGTAAAGTTTTTTCTTTTTTTCATGTTTTTCTAATTATAAAGGACTTGATCAGGGAAACAGGACGATTCTTGTTTTTATGACATAAAACTTTTATTTATTTATTTTTCTTATACATTTTTTCTTATACATTTTTTTCACTTTTTTTTACACTTATTTGGGGACTTGAAGATCTGATCTTCTGATCCCCGGTACAATACACTGCACTATGTACTTAGGGCAGGACCTAATAGGCTTCCGTACCTGGCCAACCAGGAAGCTTTTGCTAGTCTTTTTGGTTGCCATAGCAACCATCGGCATTCGCGATCACCTGCCGGGGGCGGGGGTTACAGATGGAGCCCAGTCCCTCTGTCAACAACTTAAATGCGGCTGTCGTTATTGACTGCCACATTTAAGGGATTAAACGGCGATGATCGATCGCCGCCGTTGCAGCGGGCTGTCAGCTGTATATTACAGCAGACACCCGCTGAAGATCAAGCGAGCACAGCTCCATAACTGTACATCATGAGCAGCGAGGTGTTCCCGCAACATGTCGTACAGTTACGATAAGCTGATGGTGCGGGCTCAGATGCCCGCTCCATCAACCGAAGGTGTCAGCTGTATATTACAGATGACACTGTACTGTAATAGCAGGGACCGGAGCTAGCAATTTAATAGCATTATATTAGAATAGAGATCAGACAATTGAACTTTCATGTTCCCTATTTTGAACTAAAAAAAAAAGTAAAAAAAAAATAAACGAAAAAATCACATTTTTTCTTTTATCAAGTCCGTTATAATTGGAATAATAAATAAATAATCTATACATAATAGGTATCGACGTGTCCGTAATGGCCTAATCTATAAAAATATTATGAAATTTATTTTGCGCGGTGAACGACGTAAAAAAAACAACTATAAATCGATGCCAGAATTTCTGTTTATTGGTTACCTTACCTTCCAAAGAGTGGAATAAAAAATGATCAAAAAGTTGCATGTATTCAAAAATGGTAACAATAAAAACTACAGCTCATCTCACAAAAAAGCAAGCCCTCATACAGCTGCCCTATCAAAAAAATTTAAAAGTTACAGTTCTCAGAACACAGAAAAGCAAAAAGGTTATGGCTCTCAGAATATGGCTTCCCAGAAACATGATTTTTTGTAAAAAAATGTTTTTGTTTTCTTTAAACTCATATTATTGAACTCCAAGATTGAATTAGAGATACAACAATACAACATACATAGTATACAATCAACTAATTACACACCAATCAATGTACCTATGTTTATATTTTCTCAGCACTACAATTGTACCAGTTTATAATAACAAATCATTGAGCAGCAAATACCCTTTGTCGATGCTACCCTAAGACTCATTCCACTAATCAACTGATGAGTATCCTGTCTAGTGAGGATTGGACTATCCTCTCTGATTCAAGAGTCAGGGTGGAAGAAATCCAGACATTCCATATTTTTTCGAACTTGAAGCGGCATTTCCTATTTCGATATATACAACTTTTTTAAAAGGAATGATTTTGTTTACCAGGGATTTCCATTGTGCTATCGAGGCTGGTGTATCGGCCATCCAAAGTAAAGCAATAGCCTTTCTAGCTAAGAATAAAATTTCTCTAAGGAAAATTTGCAAGTAGCGTGTCCAGTGCACTTCCTGTAACAGACCTAGGAAGCACACATCTGGTGTTTTTGGCTCTGGCTGCAAAGTGATTTTGGTCAGAAAGGCAGTAACTTCCACCCAGAAGGAGCTAATGTATCTACACTCCCAAATAAAATGCATGACATCCGCCCTTGGTGTGTGATATCTCTGACATTCTGAGTGTGGAAGGAGGCCTATTAGGTACTTTCTAATAGGAGTGAGGTAGCTTTGATGAGTTATATAGAGTTGGGTTAATCGTTATGTACTGAAGGAGAGACAGATAAATATGACTCTAGTGCCTCCGCCCAATCCTCTTTAGACATAGATGGAATGACCGCCTTCCAAGCAGCTTCTGCAGATAACATTTGAGAGTCTATTTACGCATTCAATTATGCGTGTATATCGCAGAAATAATGACCTTGGGACCTTGAGTTTTGAGAATCCCTATAAAAGGGAAGTTTGATTTAGAGGGGCTTTCCCTATGAAACTGTGATGCTAAAGCATGCCATAATTGCAAGTATCGGAAAAACTGGGCTTGTTCTAGATTATAACATTCTACCATTTGTGTAAATGACATAAGTATGTCATCCTTAAAAATATCAGATAGAGAATTTCTCGGGATTCCCAGAAATCTGAGCCTTCCAGCATCTGTAAGCGGGGGAACATTGAGTTATCCAAGAGTGGGGTGTCCTCCGCTAAGTCACTAAACCCATATATCATCTTAGCCACCCTCCATACCAGATGGGCAAGTCTATGGAGCAATTTCCCATGAAACAGCGTGGGGCATTCTAGGATAGGCCAAAGGGTTGTTTGCTCCACAAGCTGTCCCAGAATATATTCTGAGTAACATTCTTGTATCCAGGAGAACCAAGTTTTTAAGTAACGGAGCTGACCCCCTAAGAAATAAATTTAAAAATCTGGTAACGCCAAACCACTCCTTATTTTAGGGCATTGTAGAGTAGCAAGGGCAAATTTCCTAGGGGAGTTTCCCAAAATAAAAGCAGCCATCAAGGAATGCAGTTTATTAAAAAAGTTTCTAGGGAGTGGACCATTTGCATGTACCAATAGATATAGGCCTTTTGGTAGAAAGATCATTTTTATGAGATTCCCTCTCCCTGCCAGGGTGTATATATTTTTAATATGAGATATATTAGGGTCTTTAGTAATGTAGATTCCCAGGTATTTTAAGCATGAATAAACTGGGAAATTGTAATGTCTGGCCAATCTACTTCCCATAGGGGCATCAAAGCAGATTTTGACCAATTGTGTCAAGGATCTGCCAGGCACAGCTTCTGTATCCATGCCCATAGGTAATCAGTCTGCACCTGCTTCTATGTCTGTGAGACTGACTCCATCTTCCACCACTCAGGATGGCAGGCTTAGGAGTTGGAGAGCCTATCACAGCCTGGCCAGACGGAGCTAGCTCCCGCCCTCTGTCTATTTATACCTGCCTTTCCTGTGAACACTCTACCTTAGTTTGTTCAGGACTTCGCTGATGTTTTCTCTAAAGAGGCCTCCGAAGTGTTACCTCCTCATAGAGAATACGATTGCGCTATCGAATTGGTACCAGGAGCTAAGCTCCCTAAGGGTAGGATATTTAAACTTTCTTGTCCCGAACGTGAAGCCATGAGAGAGTATATCCAGGAATGCCTGGCCAAGGGTGACATTCACCCCTCTACTTCTCCGGTAGGTGCTGGCTTCTTCTTCGTAGGGAAGAAGGATGGTGGTCTTAGGCCATGCATTGACTACCGTAACTTGAATAAGGTCACTGTAAGGAACCAGTATCCCCTTACTTTGATTCCTGATCTCTTTAATCAGGTTCAGGGGGCCCAATGGTTCTCTAAGTTTGATTTACGGGGGGCTTATAACCTTATCCGCATCAAAGAGGGGGATGAGTGGAAGACTGCGTTTAACACGCCCGAAGGTCATTTTGAATACCTCGTCATGCCCTTTGGGTTGTGTAATGCTCCTGCGGTCTTCCAGAATTTCATAAATGAGATTTTAAGAGATTACCTGGGGGTATTTCTTGTAGTGTACCTTGATGACATACTGGTGTTTTCCAAGGACTTGTCCTTCCACATTTAGCATGTCAGGAAGGTGCTCCAGGTCCTTCGGGAAAACAAACTGTTTGCGAAAACCGAAAAATGTCTGTTTGGGGTACAGGAGATACCATTTTTGGGTCAAATCCTCACTCTTCATGAATTCCGCATGGACCCCGCCAAGGTCCAGGCTGTGGCGGAATGGGTCCAACCTGCCTCCCTGAAGGCGTTACAGTGTTTCTTGGGGTTCGCTAATTATTACAGGAGATTTATTGCTAACTTCTCGGTCATCGCTAAACCTCTTACGGACCTCACTCACAAAGGTGCTGATCTCCTCCACTGGCCTCCTGAGGCTGTCCAGGCTTTTGAGGTCCTTAAGAAGTGCTTTATCTCGGCCCCGGTGCTGGTTCAGCCCAACCAAATGGAGCCATTTATCGTGGAAGTTGACGCATCCGAGGTGGGAGTGGGGGCTGTCTTGTCCAAGGGTACCAGGTCCCTCACCCATCTCCGTCCCTGTGCCTACTTCTCCAGGAAGTTTTCGCCTACTGAGAGTAACTATGATATTGGCAACCGCGAACTCTTAGCCATTAAATGGGCATTTGAAGAGTGGCGCAACTTCCTGGAGGGGGCTAGGCACCAGGTAACGGTCCTTACCGACCACAAGAATCTGGTTTTCCTAGAATCTGCCCGGAGGCTAAACCCGAGACAAGCTCGATGGGCGCTATTTTTTACCAGATTCAACTTTTTGGTTACCTATAGGGCTGGGTCTAAAAATATTAAGGCCGATGCACTGTCGCGTAGCTTCATGGCCAGCCCTCCTTCGGAGGAAGATCTTGCTTGTATTTTGCCTCCTGGTATAATCATTTCTTCTATTGATTCTGATTTAGTCCCTGAAATTGCGGCTGATCAAGGTTCAGCTCCCGGGAACCTTCCTGAGGACAAGCTGTTTGTTCCCCTGCAATTCCGGCAAAGGGTACTCAGGGAAAATCATGACTCCGCACTATCTGGTCATCCAGGCGTCCTGGGTACCAAACACCTCATTGCCAGAAACTATTGGTGGCCTGTGTTGCCTAAAGACGTTAAGGCCTACGTCGCCGCTTGTGAGGTTTGTGCTAGTTCCAAGACTCCCAGGTCCCGACCAGCGGGCTTACTACGTTCTTTGCACATTCCCCAGAGACCTTGGACCCATATCTCCATGGATTTTATCACCGATTTGCCTCCATCTCAAGGCAAGTCGGTGGTGTGGGTTGTAGTAGACCGCTTCAGTAAGATGTGCCACTTTGTGCCCCTCAAGAAACTACCCAATGCCAAGACGTTAGCTACCTTGTTTGTCAAACACATCCTGCGTCTCCATGGGGTCCCTGTCAATATTGTTTCGGACAGAAGGGTACAATTTGTTTCATTGTTTTGGAGAGCTTTCTGTAAAAAGTTGGAGATTGATCTGTCCTTCTCCTCTGCCTTCCATCCTGAAACTAATGGCCAAACTGAGAGGACTAATCAATCTCTAGAACATTATTTAAGGTGTTTTATCTCTGATTGTCAATATGATTGGGTCTCATTCATTCCCCTCGCCGAATTTTCCCTTAATAACCGGGTCAGTAACTCGTCAGGGGTCTCCCCCTTTTTCTGTAATTTTGGGTTTAATCCACGGTTCTCCTCCGTTTCACCTGGTAGTTCCAACAGTCCCGAGGTAGAGGTCGTTCATCGGAAACTGTGCACAGTCTGGGCCCAGGTTCAGAAGAACCTAGAGGCGTCCCAGAGCGTACAAAAAACTCAGGCTGATAAAAGACGTTCTGCTAACCCCTTGTTTATGGTCGGGGATCTGGTGTGGCTATCGTCTAGGTACTTGCGCCTTAAGGTCCCGTCCAAGAAGTTTGCTCCCCGGTTTATTGGGCCGTATAAGGTCATTGAAGTCCTCAATCCTGTCTCCTTCCGACTGGAGTTGCCCCCATCTTTTCGAATACACGACGTGTTTCATGCCTCCCTCCTTAAACGCTGCTCCCCGTCCTTGGCTCCCTCGAGGAAACCTCCTGTTCCCGTTCTCACCCCTGAGGGGGTGGAATTCAAGGTGGCCAAGATTGTGGACAGCAAGATGGTCCAAGGCTCCCTCCAGTACCTGGTTCATTGGAGAGGATACGGGCTTGAGGAGAGGACTTTGGTACCTGCCCGGGATGTTCACGCTGGGGTATTGGTCAGGAAGTTCCACCTTCGTTTCCCCAATAAACCAGGTCCACTTAGAAAGGGTCCGGTGGCCCCTCATAAAAGGGGGGTACTGTAAAGGATCTGCCAGGCACAACTTCTGTGGATACGCCAATAGGTAATCAGTCTGCACCTGAGTCTATGTCTCTGAGACTGACTCCATCTTCCACCACTCAGGATGGCAGGCTTAGGAGTGGGAGAGCCTATCGCAGCCTGGCCAGACGGAGCTAGCTCCCGCCCTCTGTCTATTTATACCTGCCTTTCCTGTTCCTCTTTGCTTGTGATTCTTCTCGTGTGGTTTCCTGGCCCAGCTACAGCTTCTAACTATTTGATACTGCTCCATACTGACCCTGGCTTACTGACTACTCTCCTGCTCTGCGTTTGGTACCTCGTACTCTCCTGGTTTGACTCGGCTCGTTTACCTCTCTTGTTGCTCACGGTGTTGCCGTGGGCAGCTGCTCCATTTCCCTTAGCTTTGTGTACCCTTGTCTGTTTGTCTCGTGCACTTACTGAGCGTAGGGACCGCGGCCCAGTTGTACCCCGTCGCCTAGGGCGGGTCGTTGCAAGTAGGCAGGGACAGAGTGGCGGGTAGATTAGGGCTCACTTGTCCGTTTCCCTACCCCCATCATTACAGGTGCTGTATTTATGTACTGAGCTTGGTTCTGGTGTTCTATATTTGTACTGAGCTTGGTTCAAGTACTGTATTTATGTACTGAGCTTGGTTCTGGTGCAGTATAAAAAACTAGGTTCAGAATTATTTGGACAGTGACACAAGTTTTGTCATTTTAGCTGTTTACCAAAATATATTGAATATACAGTTATATAATCAATATGGGCTTAAAGCGCCGACTCTCAGCTTTAATGTGAGGGTATTCACATCTTAATTTGAGAAAGGGTTTAGGAATTACAGTTCTTTAATATGTAGCTGCCTCTTTTTCAAGTGACCAAAGGTAATTGAACAATTATCTCAAAAGCTATTTAATGGGCTGCATGGGCTATTTCCTCGTTAATCCATCATCAATTAAGCAGGTAAAAGGTCTGGAGTTGATTCTAGGTGTGGCATTTGCTTTTGAAATCTGTTGCTGTGAACCCACAACCTGAGCTCTCAATGCAAGTGAAACAGACCTTTGTTAGGCTGAAAACAAAAGAAAAAAATCCATTAGGGAGATAACACAAATGTTAATAGAGGCCAAATCAACAGTTTGGTACATTTTTTGATCTCGTGAACTCTAAAAGGCCTGGACGTCCACGGAAGACAACAGTGGTGGATAATCGCAGAATCCTTTCCATGGTGAAGAAAAACCCCTTCACATTATCTACCCAAGTAAAGAACACTCTCCTGGAAGTAGGTGTATCAGTATCTAAGTCTACCATAAAGAGAAGACGTCATGAGAGCAAGAGGAAGAAAGTATGGAGAAGGCTTGGAACGGCTCATGGTCCAAAGCACACTACATCCTGTATAAATTATTGTGGAGGCAGTGTGATGGCATGGGCATGCATGGCTGCCAAAGGCACTGGGTCACTACTGTTTATTGTTGATGTGACTGAAAACAGCTGGATGAATTCTGAAGTGTTAAGGGATATACTTTCTGGCTGATTGGACGTCGCTTCACAGTACAGAAAGACAATGACCCAAAACATACTGCGAAAGAAACTGAGGAGTTTTTGTAAGGCAAAGAAGTGAAATATTCTGCAATGTCCAAGTCAATCGCTAGATCTCAACCCGACCGAGCATTCATTTCACTTGCTTAAGACAAAACTTAAGGCAGATAGACCCACAAACAAGCAAAAACTGAAGACTGCTGCACTAAAGACCTGGCAAAGCACCACAAAGGAGGAAACACAGCGTTTGGTGATGTCCATGGGTTCCAGATGTCCATGGGTACCACTCATTTTGTTCTGAACCCTCCCATATGTCCAAACAACAGTGTATGACCACATATAGGGTATTACCATACTTGGGAGACATTGCTTTACAAATGTTGAGGTACTGTTTCTCCTTTATGCCTTGTGAAAATGAAAAATCTAAAACCACATCTTATTGGAAAAAATTAAATCTTTAATTTTCCCAACTTAATTCTAATTAATTCAGCAAAAAACTTTGTTGTCAAAATTCATACTATACCCCAAGATTTCCTCAAGGAGTGTAGTTTCCCAAATGGAGTCACTTTTTTTTTTTTTACTGCACTAGTACTATAGGGGCTCTGCAAATGCGACATGGTGTCCAGAAACCATTCCAGCAAAATCTACATTCCAAAATCCATGCCGTGTGTCCAAATAGCAGTTTAGGACCACATATGGGGTGTTGCAATAGTCGGGAGAAATTGCTTTATAAATTTTGGGATGCTTTTTCTCCTTTTATTCTTTGCGAAAATTAAATATTTTGAGCCAAAACTACATCTTATTGAAAAAAATAATAATTTTTGCTGCACAATGCTATTCAATTCAGAAAAAAACTTGAGCGGGTCAAAATACTCACTAAACTCCTAGATGAATTCCTCAAGGGTTGTAGTCTCCAAAATATAGTAATTTTTTAGGAGTTTACACTGTACTGGTACTTCAGGGGCTCTGCAAATGTGACATGGCGCCTAAAAACCAATCCAGCAAAATTTACGCTCCAAAAGCCAAATGGCAGTTCTACCCTTCTGAACCCTGCCGTGTGTCCAAACAGCAGTTTCTGACCATATAGGGGGTATTTCCGTACTCTGAAGAAATTGCATTACAAATGTTAGGGGTGGGGGCTTTTACTCTTTTTTTTCTTGTGGAAAAATAGATCTAAATCCACATCTTATTGGAAAGAAATTTATTTTTCATTTTCATGACCCAATTCTAATAAAATCTATGAAACACTTGTAGGATCCAAATGCTCACTGTATCCTTAGATTAATTCCTTGGGGGTGTAGTTTTCAAAATGGTGTCCTTTTTTGGGGATTTTCCTAAGTTTTGGCACCACAAGACCTCTTTAAACCTGACATGGTGCCTAAAATATAATCTAATTAAAAAAAGGCTGCAAAATCCACAAGGTGCTTCTTCAATTCTGAGGCCTGTGTTGCAGTCAAGTAGCACACTAAGGCCACATATGGGATATTTCTAAAAATGGCAGAATCAGAGTTATAAATATTGAGTTGTGTTTCTCTGTTAACACTTGCTGTGTTACAGGAAAAAAAAAGGATTAAAATTGAATATCTGCAAAAAAATATGAAATGTTGAAATTTCATCTTCACCTTGCTTTCATTACAGTGAAACGCCTAAAGGGTTAAGAAACTTTCTAAATGCTGTTTTGAATATTTTGAGACTATGGAAGCTATAGCTACAGCATTGGAAAGAAATGGATACACTGTCTCAGTAGAAAGTATCACACATGATAGGATTAGATACAGGGCCAAAGCAGACAATATTAAACATGATAGGCTTAGATACCTGGCTCCAGCAGACAGTATCACACATGATAGGTTTAGATACAGAACCCCAGCAGTAGGCATCCCTGTACTTACCCTCAAGGACAAATTTGGCAAGTTATATCTGGGGTCTCAAATAGTGATAGTGCCACACATAGTGCCCCCTTTAGATAGTGGCACACATAGTGCCCTCTGTAAATAGTAATACACGCACAGTGCCCCCTGTAGATATAGCCACACAACCCCTGTAAATAGTGTGACACATCCTCCCTGTAGATAGTGCCACACCCTCCTCGTAGATAGTGCCACAGCCTCCCTGTAGATTGTGGCATGCAGCCCACTGTAGAGAGTGCTACATATCTGTTATGGAATTGCAAGTTGAGCTATTCCCCAAAGGCTGCTGGACACTGCTGGGAGAGAGCGTGCAAATAAAACCGCAACTTCAAATCCATCACAGCTCTGATCGACAGAGTCTAAGGCTACGCTTAGGTTTTCGCCAGAGCTGACCACAAGGTGGGATTGTCTTTGCTGCATAGAACCCAGGTTGCCTTAGCAGATTTCAGTGTTGGATAAGAGGTGCAATACAGGCAAACCAGAACAGGAACCAGACAGCCAGAGGGTAAACAAAAAGTCCAAAACAGAGCAAGTGGAAATCAGGTACAGCAGAGGTCAGAACTAGCAGGGAGCAGATAATCAAAATCGGTAAACAAGGAGTTAACGAGAGACAAGCCGAGGTCAGTTTCCAAGAAGTCCAGAAGTCAGAAGTACAGGGAGTGTCAGAACTTGATCAGAACACCAGAAGACCAGGAAAATCACCAGCAAAGACCAGGTGGCTGAAGCCTGATATAAATACAACGCCACACCTAATTGGCAAAAAGACTGAGAAAAGAAATAGGCTCAAAGTAAAATGGAACCGCCCAGAAGCTAGAACAGCAGTCATGGTGATATTAAGGAAACAGGCGTTTTCCTAACACACCCCTGTGCAAGACACCATGTGTAGCTAGTGCCACACCCCCCTCTAGATAGTGCCACACAGCTCTCCATATAGAAAGTGCTACTCTCCCTCTTGTAGATAGTGCCCCCATTAAGTGATAGTGCCCCCAAACAAAAAAATAATAATTATACTCACCTAGCCTCATTCCCACAATGAACGGAGCTGTGTAGTCTCACATCCTCCTCAGCATATGAGACGTCGAGGCGGGACCCTTGTGTAGGACGGTGCAATGCAGTGACATCACTGCATCAGCCTGTGCAAGGATCCTGTCCCAGCGTCTTATAGGCTGCTGGCCTAACATGGCCTGTAGCCTAGTTGATGGTGGAGTAGAGAGCTGATACAATTAAATGTGGCAGTCACCCAGGGATCCGGGGCACTAGGTCAAAAATCGTGGCTTAGCCCCTGAATGTGGCAGTCATCCGGGGATCCGGGCCCTGGATGCCTGATGCTAGTAACGCCTCTGCTCCTACGTTTTAAATCGGATTCTGGCTATCTCTGAAATAACTGCTTGTAAACTTTCCAAGTATCAAAAGTAAAACTTCATATTCTGGTCCAGAATTTCAAATAGACAGAGGCAGGGCCGGATTATCATTGGAGCTCTTGGAGCTCTAGCTCAAGGCCCCGCATTCCACCTCGCTCAAGGGGGGCCCCGGCCCGGCGACTTCCATGTTCAATTGCATTTGCGTCCTCAGGACGTAGATGCAATTGAATACAATGGCGGAGCTGCCGAGAGCTAGCTCCCTTGTCTGCTATTCGCTAAACTAGCCAGCCTGCAGCTGCAGCCTATATCAGAGATTGGATCCCTGCGAAGACGCGATGATGTCATTGTGCCTACACAGGGACTGGATCTCTGCAGAGCCGCAATGACATCATCGCGCCAGCGGATAGACGTCGTCTCTCCAGCGTACGCTTCAGGCCTAATGTGGTTGATTAGGTTGGAGCTCCATTCATCGCGGGAACAGCCCGGACTAGGTGAGTACAGGTGTTTTTTTTCTTATTTCTTGGAGCACTATGTGCAGGGAGGGGTGTGTGGCAATCTGCAATCTACAATATGGGGGTGTCACTATCTTTAAGGGGGTGTGTGATACAATCAACTTTGGGTGTGAATGGCACTATCTACAAGAAGGGCATTGTGTGGCACCATATACAGATGACGGGGGCACTATTGACAGGGGACTGTGGCTCTATTTACTGTGTGTGGCACTACAAGGAGGGCATTGAGTGGCACCATCTGTGTGTGTGTGTGTGTGTGTGTGTGTGTGTGTGTGTGTGTGGCACTATCCACAAGGGGGGAGTATGACACTATCTACAAGGGGGGTTTATGACACTACCTACAAGGGGGTATGTGTTGCACTATGTACAAGTGGTGTGTGCCACCATCTACAGAGGCCACTGTGGGCACTATTGACAATGGCACTAGCTACAGAGGGCTGTGTGTGGCACTAGCTAGAGAGGGCTGTGTGTGGCACTAGCTACAGAGAGCTGTGTGTGGCACTAGCTACAAGGGCTGTGTGGCACTATCTACCGAGGGCTGTGTGTGGCACTAGCTACAAGGGATGTGTGGCACTAGCTACAGAGGACTGTGTGTGGCACTAGCTACAGAGGGCTGTGTGGGGCACTAGCTACAGAGGGCTGTGTGTGGCACTAGCTACAGAGGGCTGTTTGTGGCACTAGCTACAAGGGGTGTGTGTGGCACTAGCTACAAGGGGTGTGTGTGGCACTAGGTACAGAGGGCTGTGTGTGGCACTAGCTACAGAGGGCAATGTAAGCCTATCATGTGTGAACCGGTCTGTGTCTGCGTGCCAAGAACCTCACTGTTTGCTGATAAGTAATATTGCAGTAATTAAATGTGTTTTTTTTAATCACATCTCATAAATTCATGGTATATCCCCATGATATGCTATAAATGTATGATAGATGGAGGAACCACTTATGGGACCCGCAACTATCTCTAGAATGCAGGTCTCCTGACACCTGTCAAGTCTTCTAAAGTGGACGGGAGGTACAGAACTAGCCAAGCGACCTGTTTTCAGCTGTTTGCATAACTCCAATAGAAGTCAATTGGGTTAAACAAATAGAATAACGAGCTATTTTGTGGATATACCATAAATGCATGAGATAACGTATAAGAATCCCGAGTTACGAAAACAGTGTAGCTCGTTGTGCTATCCTGTAGATATGCCATAAATGTATGAGATGAGAAAACATCTTTAATTATACATATTTTATATATAATGTACATTTTACATTTCGTCACTCATGTTTCAGTGACCTCTAGCATAGCTTGTCCTTTTTAAGACACCTGGTTAAATCATGCTTATGTTTCATGAGAGCAACCGGCCTATCCTGCAATGAGTGTAATGTTATCTGCATTTCTTTTTATCACTTAGCAAAGTCGAACCTACACTCACTACATGCCACCCACTATCTATGGGTGAAAGCGAAGAATGTGGACATCAAATGTAAGTCACTGCTTTTAATGTTTAACTTTGTAGACTTTGTTTATAATATCTCGAGAACTCTGGTTTCTATTTTGCGTGGCCCCGTTTATAATAGGTTGTACTAAGCTTCAAATGCCTAGAAGCATTGTCGTGGAGAACCCTGTGTGTGTTGGGTGGGGGACCCCATCATAAATAACTGCTCCATACTGCTGGCAGCCTTAATCTGGCCCTGGATAGAGGCATATGTGTGGTCCGTAGGGAAAGCATACAGTGCCTATAGGTTCCAGGAAAATAAATCCAGTACTTCAGATATTTTTGCAAAGAGCCTGCAGGAAGTCTTCAAGGCAGTAACTTTTTCATTCTGCAGCACTGTTTGCACAAACATGAGTCAAGAAGAAACCCCAATTATATTAAACAATTTATATAGAGTAATGCCTCATGTACACAACAGTTGTGCCACTCGGGCCGTTTTTTACAGCATCCGAGTGGCACCCGATACTCTTCACGAACCCATTCACTTTAGGGGGTGAATCGGGTCCGTGAAAAATGGTCCGAGTCTCCGATCCGAGGAAAGATAGAACATGTCCTATCTTTCCTCGGATCACTGATGAGACTGCACACACGGTTGTATGCATGAGGCGTAATAAAGAAAAATAATATGAAGAAAATAACACAATGTTACCCAGCCAGCATGAGTACTATGCTTTGCGGTTGTAATGCAGCCACTGAGACAGGAAAAATATGTGCAGGCAGAATCTAAATAGCAAAATACATATTTTTAAATAAACCAAAACTTTTCTGAGTTACTTATGTTTTATGACTTTGCCATAAAACATAGGTAAACAATAGAGTGAAGGATCATTCCAGAAGCTGCATAACATTAGTAATGTTTCCTCTAAGGTGACCCAACTCTGTCATGAGTGAAACACAAGTGTGGCGTGGCAGGATGTATGAATCAATAGAGTAGGCATTTTGCTGCAATGCTTTTCACAAGAAAAGACAAATATCAATGTGAGAGAAAAATTAAGATCAAAAGAATGATGGCAGCTAACACAAGAAAGGAAGGCGTAAAGGCTGCCAAGTCAATTTCATAAAAACTCTGCTTCCTGACTGGTTCTTATTTTGTTAGAGAACTGTGATCATACTTAACCTCCCGCCTAAAAAAAAAGATATTTGTAACCCACTGCTGCATCCTACAACACAGGAAGTGTCATTCTTCTAAGCTTAATAACTTTATTCACTGTATAAGGGAAACATTCCTATAATTAGGTATAGTTTATTTTCACTCTGTATGCACAGTAAATATGGAAGATTCCACTAAAAAGGGAACTAAACAACATGATAATGCTTGTTCCTTCATTTAAATGGGTGGAGCAGCGGAAACGTGTTTTGTAGAGTGACAAATCACCCTCTATCTGGCAGTCCGTTTTGGCGAATGCTGGGTGAATGTTTCCTGCCAACTGTAAAATTTGGTGAAAGAGGGATAATGCTATTGGGTTGTTTTTCAGGGGTTGACCTAGGCTCCTTAGTTCTAATAAAGGGGAAATCTTAATTCTTCAACATACCAAGACATTTTGGGACAATTGTATGCTTTCAACGTAGGGCAGGCCCTATTCTGTTCCAGAAGTGCACAAAGCAAGGTCCAAAATGGCATGGTTGGGTGAGTTTGGTGTGGAATAACTTGACTGGCCCACACAGAACCCTGACCCCAATCCCAATGAAGACCTTAGGAAAGAACTAGAACGGAGATTGCGAGCCAGGCCTTCTCGACCAACATGCACTTCTGGATGAATGGGCAAAATTTTCAACAGATACACTCCAAAATCTTGTAGAAAGCCTTCCCAGAAGAGTGGAAGCTGTTTTAGCTGCAAAGGAGGGGAATGACCAACTCCATATTAATGCCTGTGGGTTTTAGAATGGAGTGAAATAAAAGCTCCTGGAGGGGTCCCATTTTTTTGTTTAAATAGTGTATATGTAATGACGGGGTAGGGAGACAGACAGGTGAGCCCTAATCTACCCGCCACTCAGTCCCTGCCTACTTGCACGGCCAGTCCTAGGCGACGGCGTACAACTGGGCGACGGTCCCTACGCTCAATATGTGCACGACAGACAAACAGAAGCTAAGGGAAATGGGGCAGTTCCCCACGGCAACACTGTGAGCAATAAGAGTATAGAACGAGCCGAGTCAAACCAGGAGTGTACGAGGTACCAAACGCAGAGCAGGAGAGTAGTCAGTAAAGCCAGGGTCAATATGAAGCAGAGGTAAATAGTACTAGCAGGAGCAGCAGAACCAGGAAACCAGACAGAATCACAGGCAAAGGAGGAGCAGGAAATAAAGGTATAAATAGACAGAGGGCGGGAGCTAGCTCCGTCTGGCCAGGCTGTGATAGGCTCTCCCACTCCTCAGCCTCCCAGCCTGAGTGGTAGCAGATCGAG
The DNA here is from genome assembly GCF_050947455.1 of Rhinoderma darwinii. Classification (NCBI taxonomy): domain Eukaryota; kingdom Metazoa; phylum Chordata; class Amphibia; order Anura; family Rhinodermatidae; genus Rhinoderma; species Rhinoderma darwinii. Next base: position 290,930,723 of record NC_134690.1, on the reverse strand, counting down.
TCACTCTATCAGACTTAGGAGCAGGTGCAGACTGATTAACCACGAGCGTCGACACAGAAGCTGTGTCTGGTAGATCCTTTACAGTATATCACATCATAAATGACTTTATAGTCCTTAACTTGAAACTACAGTGTTATACAGAAAATGCTTGTTGCAGGGTTCGAAATCAATCTGTTTTAGCTGCACAGGGGGACCAACAATGGTAATACCTATGGATTTAGAATTGGATGTCATAAAAGCTCTTGTAGGTTTAAAGAGGCTCTGTCACCAGATTTTGCAACCCCTATCTGCTATTGCAGCAGATAGGCGCTGCAATGTAGATTACAGTAACGTTTTTATTTTTAAAAAACGAGCATTTTTGGCCAAGTTATGACCATTTTTGTAGTTATGCAAATGAGGCTTGCAAAAGTCCAAGTGGGTGTGTTTAAAAGTAAAAGTCCAAGTGGGCGTGTATTATGTGCGTACATCGGGGTGTTTTTAATACTTTTACTAGCTGGGCGTTCTGATGAGAAGTATCATCCACTTCTCTTCAGAACGCCAAGCTTCTGGCAGATCACGCTGTGACGTCACTCACAGGTCCTGCATCGTGTCAGACGAGCGAGGACACATCGGCACCAGAGGCTACAGTTGATTCTGCAGCAGCATCAGCGTTTGCAGGTAAGTAGCTACATCGACTTACCTGCTACCGCCGAGGGGTTGCAAAATCTGGTGACAGAGCCTCTTTAACGTGTAGGTATCCCAATACTTTGGTCCATATAGTGAATATACTGTATATATTTATGAATTTTTCTTGTACTATTTTATGCCCAAATGCAAGACAATCTCTTTTGATTCCCCTGGTGAGCTGACAAAATACTCTGTCTATGTGTGGCAATTTTAATTGATATCTGCATCCAGTGAGTTTTTCCTTTTAGCTACTAGTAATATGGACCTGTAGCTGAAGGGCAGTATATTAAGCTGACAGATCAACTTTAAATTGGTTGTCCCATGACAGACATTGAAGACATATTGCTAGAATATACTGCCAATTTCTGATTAGTCGGGGTCCGACTGCTGTGACCCCCTTCCAATTGCTAGAATGATGTAGGAAATGTGCTAGGAAAGCACTATGCAACTTCATTTTCTCTTGGCTCCAATTGGTTCTCATTTCTTTGGAAGCTGCATGGTCGGCCATTGACTATAATAGGCCGACCATACAGAATTCGGTCATCTACTATCATATACTATCATTGTCATCATATACTGTAATTTTCATCACATGCTATCATTGTCTGTTGTCCCAGTGTCCTGGTGTTCAGCTTTTGTGCAGTGGTTTAGGGTTTAGCCCCTGGTATTCAGTGTTTTAACCTTACTTTAGAAAAGGTTTTCCTGATATTCCAGGATGGAATCTGATACCATCCTTGGTACTAAATATAAGGCTCCTGCACTGAGCCATTATACAACCATGGGCATGAGCCATAATTTGCAGTGTATCAATGTAAAGTTCCCTGTTTCCTAAGATTAAGTGCCGTGATAACTCAATATCGAAAAGTGTACCTGTCCTTAACTTTTAGGAATTTATTGTCGAGTGCCCAATGTCCAGTGGTTTGGTGTTCCAGTAACTATTAAACTGGCGCCCAATGTCCACTGGTTTAGTGCCCAGCCCCTCATGCCTTAGTGCACTAGTCCCTGGTGTCCAGCAGTTTGGTATCTTAGATTCTGCTGTTTAGTGCTTTGATACCGAAGACACAATGGTGACAGTGAATTAGTGCTTCAGACCTTAATTTGCAGTGGCTTCATCCACCAATCTGTAATGACCTTATTCCTAGTTCTAGTATACAGATTCTATTGTCCAGTGGTCTAATGTCCCAGTCCTTGGTTTGCAGTTTATGTTTTGTGACAAGGTTCAAAAACCCGTAACAATTTACAGACTGAGTATGATGCATACAGTGACTTGAGGTCCTTGGTGCATAAAGTAGACCACAGAAAAGCTCACAATTACTTCATTTACATGTATAAAAAAGAGAGGCTGTTGTTACTTAAACTTCTCTATAAAGGGGATCTTACTGAGGGGCACCAACATGTATAGTCCTAGTTTCTTTCAGGGCCAAGACTAGGGGTAGATGGGCTAGGCATAACTGATGGGATTATGTGTGCAATAAGACATTGCAATAATAAATGTATAATCACACTTTCTGACTTCAGCATTGTATGCTATGCTCATGCCTTCCTGACAGAAGCAGTCTGTTGTAGATCGCTCCTGTCGGGATTTCCTCCACCTCTGATGATCTCTAGCACAGCAAAAAGAAGATACAATTAAGTGACTATGGACGGGCCACTCACAAAGACAGCAGAGAAGACTGTGGCTGAGATAGGAGACAATGAAGTTTGCTAAAGGGGAGCAATGTAGATGACAATCTGGGTCATTGTGGCTCACATGGGGGCATTGTAGCTAGCAATATGAGGGCATTGTGGCTGGTAATATAAAAAATTGTGGCTAGTTTTAGAGAGATTTTGTAAGAAATGATATGGGGGCATTGTGGCTTACAGTAGGTAGACATTGTGTCTGGAAATATGGTGGCATTCTGGCTGACACTGGGGGGGGGGGCTTTGTGCCTCACATTGGGTTATATAGTGACTTGCAATATGGGATATTGGAAAAATTGTGGCAGGCAACAGTGGGGGAAATAGTGTCAGGAATACTGTGACTGGCACTGTGTGCATTGGGAGAATTGGAGTGAAATTTGCCATATCTACCTAGGGTGCCTAAGAACCTTGTCTCACCCAGCTATTGTTTGATTCCTTTTTGCTGAGTTCTCCAACTTAGTAAGACCACCCAGGAGTCTTTTCCCTTCAGGCCACCAAACACCAAATATAAATCAGGTAGGTAAGTTGCAATATTTACCCATAGAGTTTAGATAGCCTTTCTCAGTAAGAAGCATTGGTATGTGTAAATATGTGTTGCTAATATTACAGTTAGATTTACTGTATGTTTTACACTTTTGACAAAAGAGTGAATTACAAATGACAACCTATTTTATATCATGTATATACAGTTAGGTCCAGAATTATTTTGACAGTGACTCAAGTTTTGGCATTTTAGCTGTTTACCAAAACATATTGAATGTACAGTTATATAATCAATATGGACTTAAAGTGCAGACTCTCAGCTTTAATTGAAGGGTATTCACATCCTAATTTGAGGAAGGGTTTAGGAATTACAGCTTTTTAATATGTAGCTGCCTCTTTTTCAAGTGACCAAAGGTAATTGGACAATTATTTCAAAATCTATTTAATGGGCAGCATGGGCTTTTCCCTCGTTAATCCATCATCAATTAAGCAGGTAAAAGGTCTGGAGTTGATTCCAGGTGTGGCATTTGCATTTGGAAGCTGTTGCTGTGAACCCACACCATGAGGTCAAATGAGCACTCAATGCAAGTGAAACAGACCACCGTTAGGCTGAAAAAAATTAAGAAATCCATCAGCGAGATATCAAAAATGTTAGGAGTGGCCAAATCAACAGTTTAGTACATTCTTGAAAAAAAAGAACGCACTGGTGATCTCGTAAACTCCAAAAGGCCTGGACGTCCACGGAAGACAACAGTGGTGGATGATCGCAGAATCCTTTGCATGGTGAAGAAAAACCTCTTCACAACATCTACCCAAGTGAAGAACACTTCACAAGGTGCAAACCATTAAAAAGCCTCAAAAATAGAAAGACCAGATTAAACTTTGCCAAACAACATCTAAAGAAGCCAGCCCAGTTCTGGAACAGCATTCTTTGGACAGAGGAAAACTAAGATCAACCTGCACCAGAATGATGGGAGGAAGAAATTATGGAGAAGACTTGGAATGGCTCATGATCCAAAGCACACTACATCCTGTATAAATCATGGTGGAGGCAGTATGATGGTATGGGCATGCATGGCTGCCAAAGGCACTGGGTCACTACTGTTTATTGTTGATATGACTGAAACATAAGCAGCTGGATGAATTCTGAAGTGTCCAGGGATACACTTTCTGCTCAGATAAAACCAAATGCAGCAAGGTTGATTGGACGTCGCTTCACAGTACAGAAGGACAATGACCCAAAACATACTGCGAAAGAAACTCAGGAGTTTTTGTAAGGCAAAAGAGTGAAATATTCTGCAATGGCCAAGTCAATCACTAGATCTCAACCCGATCGAGCATGCATTTCACTTGCTTAAGACAAAACTTAAGGTAGAAAGACCCACAAACAAGCAACAACTGAAGACAGCTGCAGTAAAGGCCTGGCAAAGCAACACAAAGGAGGAAACCCAGCGTTTGGTGATGTCCATGGATTCCAGACTTCAGGCAGTCATTGACTGCAAAGGATTCTCAACAAAGTATTAAAAAAACACATTTTATTTATGGTAATGTTAATTTGTCCAATTACCGTATTTTTAGAACTATAAGACACAGTTTTTAGCGATGGCACTGTTCCTGGCCGTTTAACTAGTTAAATGCCGTGGTATTTATAAGGGTCTTCCCATGAAGGACATTTATGACATATCCACAGGATATGTCATAAATGTTAGATAGATTCGGGTCCCACCTCTGGGACCTGCACCTATCTCTAGAACTGGGCCCCCTAAACCCCGTTCTAGCCTACTCTGCTCCTCTGTCTCCCGACCACTTCCTGGTTAGGTGGGCGGGAGTTATGGAAACAGCCGAGTGTTCGCTGAGCTACGCTGTTTCCGTAACTCCCATAGAAGTGAATGGGAGTTATGGAAACAGCGTAGCACCACGAGCTATGCTGTTTCCGGAACCCGGTAGCTACGAAAACAGCGTACATGGTCCTGTTATGGAAACAGCGTAACTCACTGAGCTACTCTGTTGACGATACTCCCAAAGAATTGAATAGTAGATACGGAAACAGCGTAGCGCGCTACGCTGCTTCTGTAACTGCCATTTACTACTATGGGAGTTACGGAAACGGCGTAGTTCAGCGAGTTACGCTGTTTCCTTAACTCATCCATGTATTGCAGTGTATTATACCAGTGATGTAATGATGGCTGGTTCAAGTCCTCTAGGGGAACTAATAAAATGTGTAAAAAAAAAAGTTAGATACATGTTCAGGAGTGTAAAAAAATATTAAAAGTTAAAATAAAAAAACCTTTTCCCACTTTTCCCCAAGCACAATGCAAAAAAAATAAATAAAAATTGGTTTTGCTGCATCCGAACTATTACAATATAGCATTATTTGACTTGTTCAGTGAACTGCGTAAAAACAAAAAATGTAAAACCCCAGAATCGTTGTTTTTTGTTTACCATAGCACTAAAAAGAATGAAATAAAAAGTGATTAAAAAAATCGTATGTACCAATAAATGGTGCTAATAAAAAGTACAGCTTGTCCCGCAAAAACGAAGCCCTCACACCACTCAAACGATTAAAAAATATAAAAGTAACGGCTCTCAAAATGTGGTGAAACCGAACAAATAGGTTTTTTTAATAGTTTTTTCTTTGTAAAAGTAATAAAATATGAATTTTTTTTCTATTTTCTGTTGTCTAAAACCTGGGTGCGTCTTATAGTCAAGTGCGTCTTATAGTCCAAAAAATACGATACTTTTGAAACCCTGAAATGAGGAGGCTTGTGTAGAAAAATTTTTAAATTCTGAAAGGTTTCACTGGATATTTTTGTTCCACCCCTTGAATTAAACTTGAAAGTCTACACTTCAATTGCATTTCAGTTGTTTCATTTCAAATCCAATGTGGTGGCTTGCAGAGCCCAAATCATGAAGATTGTGTCACTGTCCAAATAATTCTGGATCTAACTGTATGTCACTATAATTAATTATCACAGATTCATAAGAATTTACATTGTTTAGGGAAATTCCAGAGAAGTTCAGTCATTCATTGTTGAATGTTTCTTTTGAACCTGTTTAACCAGTAGAATTTACTTTAAAGGTCATTGGTAAGACCTAAAGGTGTAAAGAAAGAATATATACTGTTTGCAATATGTATTCAATGTGCAAATAACGACTACAAAATGAAAAATCATGTACACATATAGACTATTTATGATTTATTTGCTTTACTGAAGATTGATTTGGAACACTGCAATGGGCATTTCTTGTACCACACCGTAGTTGTAAGTTAAAGACCCACAAAGTCATTTATAATGTGATATACACTATATAAACAAAAGCATTGGGACACCTACACATTACACCTACAGGAGCTTTTATGACATTCCATTTTAAATCCACAGACATTAATATGGAATTGGTTTCCCCTTTGCAGCTAAAACAGCTTCCGCTCTTCTGGGAAGCCTTTCTTCAAGATTTTAGAGTGTGTATGTTGGAATTTTTGCCCATTCATCTAGAAGAGCATTTGTGAGGTCAGACACTGATATCGGACGAGAGGGCCTGGCTTGCAATCTCTGTTTTACTTCATCCCAAAGGTGTCCAATGAGGTTAAGTTCAGGGCTCTGTGCAGGCCAGTCAAGTTCTTCCA